>NW_010101735.1:0-13431 GCF_000699245.1 Pterocles gutturalis
CCCTATCCCAGCTGGACCCAGGACAGTGTCCTATGGTTTCCCACCAGCTGCTGAGGCAGAGCTCCATTGAGTGAATGGGCGCGGTGAAGGGAAGATGCAGCTTTAATCATAAATTGATTTTCTTCTGGGGAGAGGAGGGAAGACACACGTGACAGCTGCTTGTGATGCTGCCTGAATCACACCGGGATGCGCTGACGTATATAATGGTGAAGGGGGTTTAAGAACGTGATTGCTCTGTGTTGGTACCTTGGCCATAGCTCAGAGCATCCCTTGGCTGGTAAATGAAGCGCTGGGGGAGGGTGGGGGCCAGGGCTCTGGTTCAGAAGGACACTCGGAAGCGAACAGAAGGTATTAGAGCTGTCAGGCGGTCGGTCTGGCACCCCATGTGACAATGGTGTGGGGGCAGTTTGGCTGGTGGTGGCTGGGCTCTGGGGGGTTTGCTGGTGTCCTGAGTGATTGGGGTTGGCCAGTGTCCCCAGCAGGCGGTGGCAGCGTTCATGTCTCTGCTGCGGGTACGTCATGCCGGTTGCCTGCGCAGCACCGAGTCAAGCCCTTTGGGTGGTGCAGAGCAGCCTTTTACACGTGGTATTTCCCAGCCCAGGACTGCAAAAGCCCCTCCAGCCCCACTTCACAGCCTTCCCATCTTTAGAGAGCCCTGGGCTCCGCGGTGTGCTTGGTGACCCTGGTGCCTCTAACCCAGCAGCAATGTTCATCCCTTCCCTGTCCGAGCTCCGCTTGCTGCCACCCCCCTTCTGCAGTGTCTCCCGTAGGCTGTCTCGCTTTGGCCCCGTTGCCAGGAGGTTTTCATTTCATCACTTCTCTCCCTTTTAAAAGGGCATGGGTCGAAAAGAGAAACATCCAAAAATCCATCAACCCTTTTTCATTGATGCCTTCGAGGCTGCAGCAGCGTTAGCAGCTCGCTAATCCGCTGGCAGCACCGCCGAGCTGCCAGCCCAGGCTCTGAAGGATAATATTATCCTAAATTACACCAGGGCTTTAAACTGGGCAGGGTTGCAGGTTTGGAAGGCAGCTGCTCTGTGCACTTCTGGGGCTTCACAAAGTGCGTTGTTGAATGAGTGCCCTGGGAAATCACTAATAAAAGATTATTTATATTTTCCCAAATTCCACTGTGGTTTTTTTAGAGGCATTATGTTTCCTTCCTTCTTGGAGTGCTTTTGTAGAAGAAATCAAATGTAGAGTTGAATGTTAAATATTTGTTCCCGTGTATTCCTCATGTAACTTTTTTTGAGCAGGTGTTGGATTTGTCAGTTCGCGTCCTCGCACATCATCTTCCCAGTGGGCCAACAGCAGGACCAGCTCGGGGCGGGGTGTGGGCGTTGTCGGGGGGCGGCTGCCGGCCCCGGGGCTGAGTTGGGTTTGGTGCTGTTGTCGCTGCGACCCGCTGGAGTTTATTCTGGGTTTTTTTATCAGTGGCACAGCTGAGTGTCTAGAGCAGTGGAAGTGGGGACGTGCGTGGAAAGCGGTCGTGCAGCAACAGCCGGGTTATAAACTGGGCACAAATGCGAAAGCAATGGGGGGGGAGGGGAGGATTTCTTCTTCGCTTTCACGTGTTGGCCCTGGAAGACTTTGAAGAACAGAATCCAAGAGCAGTTGTTACCTGCAGTCACTCTTTTCCCAAGCCTGTCAGTTGCCAGTGGGTTGTTTTTTTCTCTTCCTCTCTGCAGTAAGTGGATTATTTAGTAGAGGGCTGTGTTCCCCGGCCATTTCAAATGTGAACCAAGGTGTTCCACTATCTACAGCTTCCACTTCAGAACCAATAACGTAGAGACTTGCAGGCAGGCTCATTTTCTTTTAACACCGATCTAATTAGTTAATAAAATAATTGTTTCTCCCCTGTTTCCTCCTACCTTCCCCCCCCTCATTTCTCAGCTACTGAAGAAATATTTTTTCTGCTCTCACAGAGGGCAGTACATTTACACTCGCCACAACAATTCAAAGATACCAAGAGTGTATTTTTCTTATGGCCAAGAAAAGCAATTACCAGCATTAGTTGATCAAAGTGGAGGAAATGGATGGGGACAGTCAGACTAAATAATAGATGTTTGGAGCAGGACCAGGACCGGAGCTTTCTTGGGGTTTTTGTTTTGTTTTCAAAGTGCTAAATTATTCATTCTTGGCATGCGGGTGTCTGGCTGGTGAATGTGTGTGTACCCTGCGAGGGTAGTAGGGTCGTTCCTCCATGGTGTAAAAAAAAGGGCTGTGCTGCTGTCTGCCAGCTGCTCCCGTGGGACCGTGTTTTTTCTCCAAACTCTAAGTCGAGGCTTCAGCCACGCTGCAATCCAAGTGAGTGTGTAGCTCTAACGCAGGTTTGTCTCATGGGCAAGCTGGCACATTTTTTTCCAGCTCTGAAAGCTGTGTTTTACCTGTCCTGTGAACTACACCGGCTGTAACGAGAAACTGGGGAGCAGGGGGTTGGGTGGGGGTTTATTTGTTGTTGGTGTGTTTTTTTTTTTTTTTTTTTTTTTTTTTTTTTTTTTTACAGGAAGGTAAAACTTAAGATCATTCTTCTGTGTGTTCTGGCACTGCTCTTGTTTAAAAAGCCCGTATGGAACGTGAAACTGAAACTTTGCATTAGCATAAACATCGCAAGGTCTTTCATCAGATCTGTTGCACTTACTGTCAGTGGATTTCATCGCTCGTGCTCTCGAAGGGGATTTTGCTGGGACTGGCTAGTCAGACAGTCAGAAGTTCACTCTCTTGCTTCATTTGGGTTTTTTTGCGCCCAGCTCCAGGAGTTTTGGCGGATTTGCTTGGCTCCAAGAGTGCCGAGACAAACCAGTTTCTCTATTTCTCCTTATTTGGAACAAGTGCCCTTATTGCTGTTGCCAAGAATATCCTGGCTGCGCGGCGAAGGGCCAGGAGCTCCCCGCCATCGCCGGGGGGGCGGACGGTCCCCGAGGAAGGTTGGCCTGGGGTGGTGAGTGGAGCCGGGCAGCCTCTGCCTGCAGGTGCCCAACAGCCCGTGTGCCGGCAGGCTGCTTCCTTGGCGCTCCATAAATGCCATTTCCACAGAACGCTGGTGTCTTTGATAATCCTCACCTTTTGATTTGATGCTGAGATGAAGGATAACTTTTTATCTCAAATGAAGCTCGGGTTTTTTGGTAGGATTCTCCCCATAACACATGTAAAGACTCTCAGAAATGTGGGAGATGCTCTGATTTGCTCTTTATTGCTTGGAAGAGTCTTCTGGAACAGCCTAAAAGAGGATTTTTATGAGCTTCCTGGCAAAATCACTGCTGTCTTTCATTCCTGTCCCATCTTGGAAACAATGAACAACTTCTTGACCCAAAACAAAAGGGGGAAGGCATCTGCAAGTGTTAATATGTGCTTATTGGCAGAGAAGAAGGGATTAAAATAGTCTCAATGGTTCAAGATGGCACAATGTATTTCTCTGAGTACAGAGGAAGTTGGTTCTGATGAGCTGGCTCTGTGTCAGCCGGGTTATTGCAACCCTCTGTCTGCCCTGTCCCACGCCTGGGGCTGGTTCCCGTGTTCCTGGGGCACTGGGGTACGGTTCTGCTGTGGCCTGAGCAGCGGTTAGAGCTTCCCCCGGACACGGCAGCGGGGGCTCAGGGGCTGATGGTCATCCTTGTGGATGTGTCCACCATCTGTGTTTGCGTGGATGGACCAGGACATTCCTGTGTGGGTGTCCCAGGAAAACAGAGGCCCAGACCCACTTCGGATACAGTCCAGCTGAAGTCAACAAACTCATGCCAGGGGTGATATCAGTGCAGTGTTCCTACAAAGCAGAAACACCTGGGAGGAGGCTGGATCTCTGAGCACTCTGGGTCTGGGCTTTCCTTGGTGCATGGAAGAAGGGCAGAGGAAGAAAAATTGCTCCCTGGGGTGGCTGATCTGAACGTTATCAGTTTGCCGGAGAGAACCATCGTAAAGGAGTAAATGGAACAACCACATAAAAAGGAAAACAAACAGGGGGTGTCACCCACGGAAAAATTAGGACTTTCTTTTGAGTGCAGTTGGTAAAGCAGTGACCGAAGGAGTTGCAGTTGTTGCAACCAGTTGTCCACTAATGACTGTCTAGCAGGCACAGTAAGTGTTTAAAACTAGCCTTAGCAGTGTAAAAATAAATAATAATAAACTGGATGGTTCATAACCTTCTTTCAATTAGTACCAATCGGGGCAGTAGCGCACCTCCAGGCGTTTCCATTCATTCTGCTGTGCCCACGTTCTTCCAGATGGAGAGAGGAGAAAAGCGCATGGACAGAGCCCTGGGCAGGGGGCTGAGCCCTTCCCCACCCAGCGAGCACTGGCACTGCGTGCGGTGCCGTACACCCTGAGTGTCGGGGCAGACATACTTTTGGATGTTTTCCACTGTGAAGAGTTGGAAAGCACCACTGCAGGACACCGCTGCCAGGAATCGCATCCATCAAACCACGAGCGCTGCGGTTTGCCGTGGTCCAGTGGGTGCAGTTTAGCGCTGGACTCCTGGCAAGGTTTGTCTGTAGACTTCCACAAAGTCATCGTGGTATGGCGTGTGGCTGGCTCAAAAAATGGAGCAAAGCCAAGCTCCCCCTCACTGAAAGCTGGCAGGAACAGGAGGAGGAACGCTTTTGAGGCTATGAGTGGAGGGCTCTGACGGGGCGCTAGCTGGGTTCACTGGTTTGGAACAGCCTGACCTCATGGTGAAGAGAGGAGCCAGAAGATCGGGCAGATTCCTGAAAAAAGATCGGGCAGATTCCGGCTGGCGTGGCAAGGACCGCAAGCCTGGCTGGCATCTGTAATGTGAGTGGGCTGCTGAAGGCTGTGCTGCCCCAGGTAGCCGCCGGGGCCAGCAGACAGCAGATCATCCGTCTGCATGTCAGAAAGGCTGCGATGTTCCATGGGAACACAGGCACCGCTGCACTGTCTGTGACCTGAGTCTGTGTGCGGTTGAGGTGGGGTACAGCCCAAAACATAGCACCTGAGTGCTTGGGGCTTGTTTTCATTGATGCCGAGGCCACCACGCACCACCTTAGCGCGTATGAATGGATTTTGGTGGATGTGGATTGTTCCTACATTCACTGTGAAGAGCCCCTACCCTGGCAGAATGACACCGAACGGTTTGAGTGTAAAAGATGCCTCGTTGGCCGAAAGACCTCTCCTCCCTTCCCTCTGTAAAAACATGGGATGTCAGCTGGGAGCAGTTTTGGGTTTGGCCCTTCATGGGGGTGCTCTGTCCCAAGGACAGACACCAGCTGCAGTGTGGGCACCTCCTTGGGAAGTGACCAAGATCTGATCCCCTGTGCTGGTAGGGGTGTGGTGTGATCTGGGCAGATCGGCTCAACTCCCTCTGCCTTGCTTTCCCCCCCACGATGGGAAACATACCACCCCCTAACCCACATTGCACAAACACACAAGACTGATTTTTTTTTTAAATTTTTTTTTTTATTCCAATAAAAAAATTCTACCAAGGCATCTAAAACATGAGTTTAGGCTCTTCCCTGTTTGCTTTAGTTCTTATTTCTTTTGGGAAGAACCGAAACTAATTTTGCTGCGCCCCCCAACTCTCGTCTCTTTTTTTTTTTTTTTTTTCTTTAGGGAAAAGCAAATGAATGCTCTGAAGGACACATGCCTTAAGGGATTTAGACTGATTTTACTGTGCGCGTATTACTCCGAAACAACTGGTAACTTGTGCCTACTCTGAGCACTGGGTCCTATAAATAGAATTTCATAGGGCAAGTATCTAATACTCATGATCTGGTCTCTGCCACTAGTTTTAGGTGAAAATTAACCTCATCTCCATACCTAAAAGTTGTAATTTATTTGGAACCTCCTGTCTACAGACGTGTCCTGTTTCTGCCGTTGCTGTGGGAGGGGTGGGCAGCAGCTCCAGCTCTGGAACAGACGGAAGGTGCCAAGCAGAGATCTCCAGGAAGAGCTGACGTTTTAAGCACTACAAAGTTGCCAGGGAGAGTGTCTCATTTCTGAGCTCTCTGAACTCTCCTTTAGAGTTCAATCTTATGTTATCTGTCTTCTATAGAACAGAAGTGGAATTACTATCAACAAGGAATAAAAGTGCTCACCCAAACTAACTGAGGGAAAGGACGCAGCCATAGGGTTCTCCAAGGCGGATATTTTCCAAAACCCCCAGGAAGCGTTTGGTGCTTGCTGGATGGTTCGCACTAATTTCTCCACAGTCCGTCTTTGTGCAAAGCATTTGTAGGTGGTAAAGTGCAAAACTGTCAAAAGACATCTGTTTTCTGGGCCTCAGCACAGTGAGGTGGTTTTCATTTAACTCTAAGGTCACTGGGGGCCTCTCTTGTCCGTATGGTTCCTTCGTTCCTCACATTCTGCCTTCTGGACCTTGTCACTTCCCTGTGCCCATGTTGTGGGCTCAGGGGCAGGACAGGGCTGCCTGCGGGGAGCGGGCGACCCGGCGGCGAGGCTCAGTCTCTGTTCTCACCACAACCAATCGCCTCTGCACCGCTCGGATAATGTTGTTCTGAGCAGAAACAGCACCTCAGCATTAGAGATAGGCCAGAGTGAGAACGGGATTGGGGAAAGATTTTGTCATTTGTGATAAATTGTTGCAAGAACTGTTTCTCCGCTTCAGAGGGCAAAGGTCTCTTTTTGAAGAGGAGCATCAGCTGATCTAAACCTAGATAAGATCCACAGCACTGCGTTACGCTCGTCAGCAGAAACAGAGCGATGATGGGTACCACCATGGCACCCAGGAGCAGAAGCACCCCCGATACCAAACCCCACACCTCTGGGGTTTCTTCCAGAATTAAACAAATGTCCAGATGTTTTCCAGCCATTTCTGCTGTGCTCCTGCTTGTTTGACGTGACACGGTCACTCGTGGGGCTTTCAGACCTGGGGGCCGTGGCAGCCGCGCAGCCCATTCTTCAGGAGCAGCAGGGTGACGAGGGGACCTGTCCAGCACAAGTCTGGCTGCCCTCTCGAGAGGTGCAATGCAAACAAGAAACCAATTTGTTGGAATTCTTCCCTCCAAACGGGTGTTCTAGAGCTCCCTTATTCATGTGAATTACAGTCAATGGAAATGCAGAATGAGCTCACCTCAACCAGAGTCCATTTTTAGCATCTTTTAGAACCCTGCAGCTCTGCAGTGCAACAAAACGTAGGAGAGAAAAGGAACGGGCTGGAAACGCCGTAGTGAGTAATGGCAATTGTGATGAACGTATTTCAGCTGCTATAAATACACAACTTGCTTTAAAAGATCTGCGAGGGAAGGTAATAAGCAGCCCTTCAGAGGAGTTGTTATTTCTTTTAACACCCTCCAGAGTGGTTATTTGTGAAAGACGTGCTCCTTGTGCTCCACTTTCATAAAATCTGTGCTCGGGCAGGTCTCCGAGCCTCACATACCCCACGGTGGTTTGTACCGAGGGCATGGGGTTTGGTTTGGGTTCAGGGGCTTTGGCAGGGGCTGGGGTGTGTGTCTGGGGGGGGTTGTTTGGGGTTTTTTATTTGTTTGATTTTTCTGAATAGCTTCCTAGGAAATGGCATTGGAAGCAGGAGGAATAGAGCCGTTCCCTTCCATGGCATCGGGGAAGCCAGCAGACTCCCTGTTATCTCAATACAGTTGAGCATGGCACCAAGAGCTGAGTAAACTCTCTGCATCCAGATGAGCACGTATTGCCCTATGGTTGGGGGAAATACAGAGAGGCTGTACTATACAATTACTCTGGATGGGCAAAAACAGAAGATTTCTATTCCTCTCTAACTATCAATTTATACAGCCAGCTAGAATTTTTTTTTCTTTCTCTCAAATCTTTTCTTCTGATTGCCTTCCTATCCAGATTCAAATTTCAAAAAATGAGAACTGTCCGGACATTCTAATTTTGTAAGACATTTCTCATTTTTTAAGACATTTCTCATTTTTTAAGACAACTTCTAAGCTGTCTTTTTCTCTCAGCATCTAGCAGTGCGTCATTTGGCAACGGCGCTTCTACCATAAGGGAGTCTCTTGGCTGAAGGGCTTTAGAATGAAGCTTTGGTGAGACACAGCCCACAAATCTGGGAAATTCAGAGGTCTGATTTACACTTTAATTAAAGTATGTATCATACATATATTAAAATTCAAATGCTTAACTAATATAAAGGTCAATGGAATGCATAAGCTCTCTTCCTACATTTTTAATTTCCACGTCTTGGTTCGCTCAGGCAAACGTGCCTGCAGAGCAATCAGGAAACTTAACCCAACAGTTTAGAAGGAAAGCTATAGTGATGGGTCTTGGTCTAAATTCAAATTACTTTCTTCTGGGGGAAAAAATTAAAGCTGTCAAAAACAATTGCTGTGCTAACTATGAATTTATCACTTTTGTTACATAATCTCTGGGGAAAATAGATGATAGAGCCTGTTCCTGATTGTTAAGGCCTATACACCAACCAACAAAAAAATGCCTCGATTCATAACCTGTTACACTTGATTAAAAAAAACGGAGTCCAGAGATTTATAAATAACAGTGACATTGACATCCTCATTTGCAAAGAAATTACATCCATAGCTCCGCATTAATCTGTAAGTGCTTATGAATGAGAACTTATTTGTAAATGTTGGGAAAAATATTTGAGATCTACAAGTGAGAGATGATTCATCATGGGGTGTTCATAATTTCCATTATACGCAATTAATACCAGTCCTAATTTAAGAGTTCATGAAAGGCTGTGCATATTGATCAGTTCTCTCTTATTTTTTGGTTAGACATTAAGAATGCTGTGCTTTGAATAGCTTTTCAGTGACTGTAGGTTTTCATCATGCGGCAGCAAGCAACGGCACAGATCTGTTTGATGGGGTATAGATAACAGTCGGCTCCTAATCCGCCGAGTACAGCATTCAGGCTTTGCAGCGGCAGAATATTAATGACAGCTAAAAAAATTGACAGTGAAGGTGAAAATATAATTTTATAACTGTGGATATTGTCTACGTCGACCTGGTCTCTCTGTTTCGGACTGTAGTACTGTCAGTGTGCAGGGCTATCCGCGCGGTCTCTGCCTGGTTCGAGGCCCCGGTGAAGCATCTCGGCCCCGGGGAAGTTGTGCCCAGCAGCGACAGCGAGGGAAGGACCCCGTCAGCCCCTCTCTGCATTCCCCTCCCAAGGCTGCTGGGGTGGGGCAGTTTCTCGCCCACACTAGATTGAGTTGCCGGGATGCTGTGGCTCTGGAGGCTTGGTCCCTGCAATAGGGGTGACCAAGGACCAGAGGTGTTCTGTGGAAACCACATTTACTCGTGAAATCTCAGGTTCCAGAGGCTGCAGGTGCGGCAAGGATGCAGCTGCTATGCTGGCTCTGTATTCCTCAGGGAACTGGGTTGTATTTGCAGACAAATCTGGTCCTGTTTTGTGTTTGATACCCACTAAAGCAAAAGGCCACTTTCCTGCTCCAACATCTTTGACCTTGTATCTACTTAAATCCTGAGTTTGATATAGGAGGAGGGATGTCTGCACCCGGAATATTTTAACCATCTCTGGGAAGACTGGACATTACAAGAGTATGCGATTTGATGGGTTTTTTTAAATGCACGATGTAGAAATGTAAATATTTGTAGTGTCTATGAATGCTTCCAGACTGGTACCAGAGGAGAAAACTATTCTCTAGGCCCAGAAAGTCTTGAAGACAAGTACAAGACAAGTACTAACAATCCAGGTTCCCCCAGTCTGACAATGCCCCTCAGTTCTCTCAATGTCAATTCACTCAATGTGTTGCTAAAAATACTTCCCTTACGCACAAAGCCAGCCTACATAAAAGGCTGGCATTCTTTGAAGAGGAAAGCGTTGATGCTGTCTGTGCTGATTGACTACCAAAAAAGCGTTCTGCAGAGAGCTGTTCAGCTTTTGGAATGGATTCACTTTGGCTATGCTCACAGCCTCTTAGTATCTTCCCCTTGTATGAACGTAGAGGCGTTCGGGGCTTTTTTGCTGTGGGTCCACTCGCTGCAAGCTAATTTTAACTTGGAAGCGTGGACACCAGCAAATGGAGACTTTTAAATTTACTTTTGAGGTCTGTTTTGATGAAGAATATAAAAAGTTATGCTCATTTTGTTAGGGAAGTAGAGCGATGGGTGTGTCTTGGGAATGATGGGAGCTGCTCTTACCTGTTTGGGTAGTTCATTAGTACAATAGTGAAACTTAGCAAACAAATCAACCATCCAAACTAAAAGTTCATGTCTATGTTTGTATAGTGTTTGATCTGAGCCTAATAAAGGTCTGAATGAAAGAGCATTTAGCCTTTGGGAGCTTCCATTTCTCACTTGCAGTGAAGGTGATGTGCTCTTTGGTACACCTGCAGCATTGCAGAGCACCGTGATATCAGATGCTGTGCAATTCTGTGACGACCATCCGTTTGTGGGGCAGCTGGAGTACAGGTTATGACAAGATACGGTAAGTGGATGAGACAGATTGAAAGAGGAACTGAGGAGGATAAAGTGGGGATCTAAGCAAATGGTGTTGCAGTTGTTCATCATCTCAAATAGCTTTTCTCAGCAGCCATCATCTTTTGCGGATGCTGCGGTAGCACTGCGAGGAGGGTGATGGAGTTTGGAAGCACGTTGTGTTTCAAACATTTCAAATGTCCTGGATGAATGGATGAAATTCTCCTGAAATTTCTGGTGAAGTTTTTTTGCTATTTCTGGAAAGGCAAATAAGCCATATCTCAAAATGGCAGATGTTTGAATGTGCTTTAACTTACTGTAACATAAATGCGTATTTTTTCGAAGACAGGCCAAAGTTGGGGTAGAGGGAGAGAGAGAGAGAGATCAAAGTCGGCTGGAGCCAAATGCGGCACAGGGAAGTGTGAAACTAATTTGCAAAAACCCAAGTAATTTTATGATCTGGACAAGAGAGATCAGTGCTGGAAGCTGTAACATGGCTCCTCCATGGCAATGCCAACAGTACTGAGAGATTTGGTTCAGCAAATCGCTTGCATATGAGCCAGTCTAGGCAGTAGGTGGTTCAACTGACGACTATTCGCTTGTTTAAACATTCAGCCGAGTTGGTCTTTGTGCTTTCATACTCACTGGCCCCATTTAGCGGCACCTTCAAATCGCAGCATTAAATGACTTTGTAATGTTGTCTTCCTGACCGTCTGCTGAGGACAATTACCTCTTCAGAAATGTGTGGTATTGGTATTATTCCTGAAGACAGTCCTTCTATTCCAGAAGCCTGGTTTGGCTCGTTCTATTGATCCAGTGCTGTGACTCACACTCTTGATGAAGTTTTCAGGCATCTTCCCACAACAGCCCATGGCCACAGGAATGTCACAGGAAGAATTGCTGGCATGAGGGTCCCCTAAGGCCAAAGGCACAAGCCAAAGTAAGAGGGAGCTTCCTTCTGTCTGTTTTAAACTGACAGCATCTCACACACAGACCTTTCTCACTGACATTAGTCAGGCCCCGAATCACACAGCTTCCATCACAGGCAATCCTGAAGCCAAGAGAGTTGGCAATGTATGTATAGGGCAGTACAGAAACATGAGAGCACCCTGTAACGCACCTGCTGATCCCATGGCGATGCCCTTTACAGCATCCCTAGATGTCCTCTCTTCCAGGCAGGGCTTCAGAGTGCTCTTAACTTTGAAGCCACAGACAAGATGCCGGCATTTTGGTAGGTGCTGACAGCACTCCTGTGCTGGGGACCGACTGCTGTGTCCTCAAGGGAACAGCAGCAGCCAGCCATTTGCTTCCAAATCTCTGGCCAGGTTCTCAGCCACAGGAGGAAGAGTCTTAGATAGCTGAGATGCTGAACGTGCTGAAACCCAGCTGCGTTACCAAAGAGTTTTATTCCATCTTTAGAGATCCTTTCAAGAAACGCTGATGAACTAAAATACTTCTGAAAGCAGAGAAGAAACTGCGTTTGCATCTATTGTATCTCTCTCACACCAGAGAAACCGCAGTTGTTACTGTAAAAGCTAATGCTTGTATGCTGGTGATGGATGTGCACGAATGAGAAGGGAAAGTCCATTTTATTCTTAACAGCCTAGTGCCACAGTCAGAGTTTGAGCCTTTTAATCCATCACTGTCAGGCGGTGGCACAGTCACTAAGCGCCACGGTTAGCACTGCGCTGCCCTGTTACTCCCGTTAGTACTCCTGCTGGTAAACGGGCTCTGCTTCAGAATTTCTTTCATCAGAAGACAGGCTAGGAGTGTGTGAAAAACTGTTTTACTGAAAATACTTGCTGTGCTTTGAGACATCCAGATGTCTGCTGCCTTCTCTGCTGGCTTCAGCGGGCAGACGGCTGGGAAGGGAGAGCTGCTGCGGGGCGGGGGCACGGTCAATAAGGCTGAGAGACACCACCTACGGGAAGGGAAGGAAAGAAGAAAGAGGAGGCTGAAAGCCGCCACTGTGGGTGACTCGGACAGTACCTGAATATCTCACTGTAGTGTAGTTTCTGTCTCTGTTACTGGAGTTACTAAAGCTGGCCAGCTGGTACAGGGGCGGCTGGAGTGGCTGCTGCACGCTGCGCGGCTTGAACCCCGCTGCTGTGCCGTGGCCAGGGTGTGGGTCCCTCCAGCAGCGCTCATCAGCTCCTGACCTGCAGCTTTAGTGTTGTCTCTAATGTGAGGGCTGAAATGTAAATCAAGCCAAACAGATTGCTTTTGTCTTTTAACTTAATGCTGCAGTCTCACTGCATTGCTCTCACCCAGACTTTCATTTTGTTCATCTTGGATTGGCTGACCAAAGGAGTTAGGGAGAAATATGGCTTTTAAAAACACATGGCGTCTAGGAACAGGAAGACAATAAAAGGGTTTTTAAGACCTTGCTGTCAAGTGTGGTCTAGAATATTGAAGAATGCAAGGTTTATATAGTAGTCTTTAAAAAAAAAAATTAGTTCCAGTGTGAAAAAGCTAATGGTGGAAAAATAATTTTCTCCCTGACAAAGCATCATGGTTTGCTGCTCTGAAAGACAGGCTGAGGGATCCAGTGAAAATCCGAGTCTATTCCCTCCTAAACCGGGAGGGCCTCTAGGAAACCATTAACAGGAGCTTACGTGCAGTCGTTGTGGGAGATGGAGGGTTCTCACTCTGCGTTACCCCTCTTCAGATGCAGACACCGTGCCAGTGTCTCTGTCACCATCGTGCGCATCAGACACACAGCCGTGAAGCAGTCAGCAGGTCCTGCATCCTTCCCCTCGCCCCAGCTGTCAGTGCTGCTGGGTTGCTCGGAGAGCAGCTTCAGGCTGCTAGCTGGAAGCTGGTGCACAGGGCATGTGCCTCCCCTTCTTCCAACCAGCACCTGGGGACTGTGCCTGGGGTCTCCCCGTCACCGCTCGCCCTCCGGCACAGGGGACCCATGAGCACTTGTGGGTGTCGGATCTGCCCAGGCGCGTGGGGAGGACAAACTCACCGGTATGTACGATGAAGTCTGAAATAAAGGTCTAAACATACCAGCTAAACGTTATTACTTTCAAGACTTCGCTTTCCCCCCCCCCACCCCCCCCCCGCCGGGGGGTACCCC
>NW_010101735.1:13475-20778 GCF_000699245.1 Pterocles gutturalis
CACCTAGTGCACAGCTCGGCAAGGCGCAGGGTCTGCACAGGGGCGTTCTGATGGTCTCCCTTTACTGGGGGGCTTTTCAAAATTCCCTGGCCTTAGAACAGAATTACTTTGTTTTGCTGTATGTGACTGTGATGAATTGTAAAGAAAAATAGCGTAGTTCTCTGTGCAGCAGTAGTCCTCTCTGCAGCGGCATTTTAGGAGACTTTAAGAACCGCAAGGTCATGTGTGTTGGGGTTTTTCACGACGTACCAGTGGATGTGTACTCAACTCTGTAGAAATGCGCTCGAAACAATATTTCCATCATGCTGGTTTTTGTTCACAAGTGTAATTTTTTGTGAGTGTTACTACACAGAGGATTATAAATCCCGAGAGTGAACACATGCCACACCTTTTCGTGTGTTTGTGCAGTGCTTCTGTGACTGCCAACATGGAACCCTTGTGGACTGTCTGTACAGGCGGTATCTTAACCCTCTGCTTTGTTTTGAGATCCCTTTTCCCACGTGCATGTGTTCACCTTTGCGTGCTGCCTTGGTTGTGAGCCATGTAGCCCTTTCTGAGCTGGACTCTCCATGCAGCCCTGGGTTACCCACCCGCAGGAACCCTCCCCAGGTGCAGGACGCCAGGCCAGGTCTAACTTGCTCTGTCCCACGCAGTCCTTGCTGTCCTGGGAAGACTTGCACCTTCCAATGCAAGGCGCACAGTATGCACATTTGGATTCGTTCCAAAAAACCTGTCACCCTCATGGCTTGCAAGAAAGGCATTAAGTTGTTTCAAATGCTTTGGAAAAAAATCCTCACTACAGAAACCAAATCCAGAAACAAATTGTAGGAATGTCCTGTGACCACATGATCACCTCGAGTAGCCCAGAGGAGACCTGGCCAAAGCCAAGCACCTGGCCTAAAGCAGGCTAGCCCTGGTGGTGCGCGTAAACACACGCTGACCATTCCCTTCGGGACTGGGGCCGCTTCCAGGCTGGATGGGTTTAGCACTAAGCACATGCTCACATCTCCTGCTTCCATGTCTTCAGTCATGCCCATAGCTCCAAGCAGAATCGGGCACAGAGGATGGCTTTTGACGTCAAGTGGTGTGTTCCCACCAGAAGCAGGTTAGCAAGGACTATCTGTCTAGTAATGCTACAGGTATCGTTAGTGCTGAAAAGTGAGAAGGGGAAGAGAGGAAAGCAATGGTTTACTGTAGCACGCCACTAAAACAGAATTGACTTCAGCTGCTGCAAAGCTGACAAATTTATAGGAAAGGCTTCTGAAATCAGACTTCAGTGAAAATATTTTATTAAGATACTTCAGAAGAGTGTGGAAAGGCTTTTTTTTTTTTTTTTTTTTTTACTTAGAGGCAAGTGGAAGGTTATTTCATACTATTACATTTCTTTTTATTAGGATTACAACTTCATTATCAACTAAAATTTGTTAGTAACTAGGCAAGGTTACCAACCATCTCTAGAAGATGCTTAGAGACTGGCCTGGTCCTGCAGCCATTCCGATCTGTTTAGATGAGTCTGATGGGAAACTGCCACAGGGATGAAGTGATCTGCGCAGGGCCATAGCGAATTAGCAGCAAAGCAAGGTATGAAAGCCTGGTTTGTGAATTTGAAATCTTTATTGATCTCACTATGTTTCAAGGTAAGTCAGCAGACAGATGTATGAATTGGGTACATGTGGCTGTATGAATGCAGACACGCACTCCTGGGCATTAGTTTCCATGGAGAAGTTATACTGGAAGTGTATTTTAATGAGTGAGGATGGGCTGAGATACCTGCCCCTGCTGAGACACAAGGAGGCACAACGCACACTTATTTTCATGCTTAGATGGAAGTAATTTATATTAACTCGTTAAACAAGAGCCACCTAAATAATCTCATTGATGAAAGATTTACTGAGGGAGGTTTGGTTTCCTTAGGCCTGGGAGGAGATCAGACCAGTGCAGAATGCAGCGCAGCACTTTCAGCTCTGCTTCAGGGTTTAGGCAGGTTAATCATGCCTTGGGATGTTAGCCAACCAATCTGATTAGTGAGTTACTTATTTATTCAATACTTATTTTTTAAAATCCCAGGCAGTTTAAAAATTGGCAAACATTGGCTGCTAGAGTGAGTGATGCACTGAGGCTCATAAATAGAGCAAAATTAATCCAACTTCCTCTTGGAAGCTTTTCAAATATGCACATTAAAACGTGCTTAAATCACAATGAGTATAAAGTTTGTGCTCACAAAAACACAATGCCCATTTACAGCCCAGGCTCCCTGTAAATCTGTAGTTTACAAGGTATGCAAGTCTTACACAGGCCCACCCTCACAGTAATTCCAAACGAAGAGAATTTGCTGCATGCCAGGAGCTACTCCAGATCTCCCCACGGGCCGTTTTGCTAAAAGAAATCCTCCACGAGAATTTGCGCTGTAGGACAGCATAGAGACTTGTTCAGTCCTTAAGGAGAGACAGCTTTAGAAATGCTTCATTCCCCTGGGAGAGGGCAGTTGGTACAGTCAGGAACTGCGGCACAGCGCTGCCTTGCCTTGCCTTCCTCCCAGATCCCTCCTCCTCCTGCTCAGAGCCCTCCTATTCCAGCTCTTAAAATTATTCCAAGGAGTAGCTGTCAGTTCATACTAAATGTCCTTCCCCCTAACTCCTAGCATGCTCAGATATGAAATACATTTGCAGGCAGGGAAAGCTGGCTTTCTGCCTTGGGAACGGGCTGCCCTTGTTCAGAGTCCCATGTGAGTCCTGGTCCCTGGAGACCAGCCTGTGACACTCGGGGAGATGCTGGTTACCTGGCTGCTGTTGTGAAGAAAAAAAAACAAGAAAGGAGAAGAAAATTTTCTGAAGAAAGGCCTTTTAGATTGCCATTTGTAAACTTCTGTATTTGTACATTCTTATAACCTATAGAGTCAAAAGATTCTTGGTTTTAAAGATTTTTTAAAGAGCTCTTGGTCTGAGAGCCAGAATGTCAAGCTGCATTTTTTTTTTTTTAAATGTTAAAAAACAAATACACCTGCATCAATCCTGAAGAAAACATTTAGAATATAAATGCTGAGGTGGTTTGGATTAAACTGGGAAAATGTCCCAATTTTTATTGGGTACTCTTGCCTACAAAGAATGAACATGTCATAAAAATAAATAATGAGCATGGTGGTATATCTGAAGGAAATTCTGAGTGTGTTTTAACTCTTTAAAAAGCCATTAACACTTACATGCTGCTTCTGCTTTCATTTCTCACTTCTGCTCTATTCTAGTCAGTTTTTTTCCCCTTAGCCTTGAGTGCAACCACTCCTACTATCTCTGTGGTAGCTTGGGGGTGGATGGGGTATTTTGTTGGGGGTTTTTCTGGGTGGGAGGTGGGTTGTTTGGGTTTTTGTGTGGTGTGTTTGTTTTGGGGGTGGTTGTTTTGTCTGGCTTTTTCCCTGTTCGGTGTTTTTTTTGTGGGTGGATTGTTTTGGTTTGTTGTTGTTGGGGTGGGTTTGATTAGTGGGTTTTTTGGGGTGTCTGTGTGAAATGCCCTAGAGCCTGAGTTCCTTACTTAAGACAAGGGTTTCTGTTGGTGGTGTTGAGACAGAATCACTATTGTTGTCATGGCAAGGTTGTTCTGATATCCCTCAGAGTGCTTTTTAGTATCTTTATTTTTCTTCTTCCAGGTACAAGACTTGAATGTAAGTGTAAGCTACCACCTGGTAACAGTTTTAAACCAAGTATTGAAAGTAGCATGGCTGTGCTTTCTTTGAAGCCAGAATTTTTGAAATAGGATTTTGCTTTGTACCAAGTTCAGGGCTTTTACTAGAGGGTGAAAGTGCCTTTCTGTGCTTTTCCATCTTAGGTTAAAACCTGATTCTCCATTTAGAGCCCTTTCCTCTCCCTGTAGAGGCAGGGCAGGAGATAAGGCCAGCTGCACTGGCCAGCTGGGGTTTTTTTTTGTTTAATTAGTTTTGAATCTGCTCTCCACAGCAGGACAAACTCCAGGAAGAGCAGGAGGCTTTTCTCCAAGAGACCAGTGTTGGTAGTGGCATGCATGAACCAAGAGCAGTGTCCTTCTTCCACAAGTATGGGCAAGAGTGAAAGTGCTGGAGTAAAGACAGGCAGGAACTAGGCTGGAGAAAGCACAGAGGCTGAGACGGTGAGTAGCGTTAAGAATAATGTTCTTTTCTTTATAACTCCTTGTCCTCTTCTTTTACATGAAAGCAGGTTCTTGTTGGCAATGTCTTTATTTCAAGAGTTCAAACACTGAGTCTCTGTTACGTTAAGCACTGTATGGACAGTTCAGTTAAGTCTAAATTGCAACCAGCAGTGTGGCTGCCACATATGCACCTCATCCTGAGCCAGCTTCAAACTGGGCGGCCCGAGCAGCTGGAGCAGTGTGGAGCTCCGTGCAGGGCAATCGCACCTGTCTGTATGCAAAGTCCTGGAAGGATTTTGGAGCCTGCACAGAACTTTATGCTGCTTTGTACAGAGAAATCAGCTTGTTTGCATTCTGATCGTCCCTGTGTGATATGCAGGAGATGGTTAGTACCCCTGGCAGGCTAGTCTCTTGCAGCTAAGTCGTATCCTGATGCCTCCAGTGCCTTTGTTAGGGATAAAGGGGTTGTGCTGCCTCAGGGTCTTCTTTCCTTGACCAGATTCTGCACTGCAGTAAAAAAGCTGATGTTTGAATCTCATATTCTGCAGTCTCTCAGGTTCTGTTTGACTGTATAAGGTCAGGTATACTGTGTTTGAAATTATCTTACTGCTCCTACTTCCAACACACTCGTAAAGCGAGCAGCAGGGCCATGTATAACCTGCACCAAAGAGAGGAGGAGGACGGGGGCAGTGGGTTTCATTAGGAGTAAAATCTTTTGTTTTCTTCTGCCTTTCCAAATAACTAGGGGCATCCAGTAAAGAAGAAGCACACGACAGGGTTGTTTCCCTGTGAGCTGGAGGCATTGCTGGTTTCCTCTCTCAGTCCTGCAGGTCACTCCAGGTTTGTTACCAGTCTGCCCATTTCCAACAGTGGAGACTTTCATTTTGTCCATCCTTGCAAAGGCTTTGGGATCCTCTGGATGAAAGCAGGTGTGCCAAATAAGCAGGACAATAACAAATCCAAAGGCATTTGTTGACTTTCTAGGCCACACATTTAAAGAGTCCTCGGCTCAGTTTACAGATTTGCAAAATGGAGATTACGGGTCTAAATACAAGCCATCCCTATTCTCATAGGAATTATGTGCACCTGGTAGCAACAACATCAGTAGTCTAATACCTGCAAAACATGTTTTTAACAGATGGCTCTATAATTGGTGATGGAGACAGCTCTGTCTGTGCTCAGTGCATTATTTTCACCCTCTGTCTGTTTATAGCCCTCGGTGACTGCAGGCAAATCCTTACCTTCAGACTGTGTGATGACTGCTGAGTAGCAAATTCAGCATTTTTTCTCATGAGCTTTATGGAGGGTGGTAGGTCAGCAGCCATGGGAAGTCCAATAACAGCTGGAAGGTGACTGAGAATTGTTTCACTCAAGTCAGTTGTCTTGTAGAGGAGCATCCCTCTGGAGCTTCCACCAGGAAGATGTACAGCACACCTGAACCCTGGCTAAAGATGGTGCAGGTTGTCCAATTTCTTCTTAAAGGATTCAGGCAAAAATTAAATGCAGACACTAACTTTAAAAATGGCAAACTCGGCTCTGGCAGCTTCCCAGGTTAATAGCTGACACTGGTGAGTACAACCAACTCTCCCAGTGAACTTTTCCTACTCCTAGCGTAGGTTTGAGCTGTGCAGATGGCTGATGTACACGCACAGGTATTTAGTGCTTATTGAGTATCTTCCTTTGTGTGTTAGCTCGTAATTTGATTCAAGACAGGCTTTCTGTGATTTACCATCGCATCTTCTTTTAACAGAAACAGCCTGTAAGGATTAAGAAGTGATGCCTAGTGCTGCCTTCTGAGCCGCGTCTGAAGGGTGTCTGCATCGGGGGGTTAAAGAAAAGTGATGGCACTGCCCTTCAACTCGGTCATGTGAGGTTTCTGTCAGTTGTGAATCTTCTAATCTCATTACTTGGCAAGCTGCTGAAATTGATTTGGGGTCTCCAGCTGTTAGCAAGGGTAAAATTAAATTTTTACTAGATTTCTGGCTTTCAGCAAATTAACGTGCAGCCAATCAGGATTCTTCGGGGAGAACAGGAAGCGGAACAGTTAGCCGAGCCATAAAAATCTAACTTAAAGAAAAAAAGCTGCCAAAATACAAGGCCAGTTCTCTCTTTAAAAGTTTTATATTAGTGTAGTTCTACTAATGTGAATTATTGGTGTAAATGAACATAGAAAAGGTCTTCGCACCCTTTCTGCAGCATGAATTTGAACATATTTTCTCCAATTAATAAGAATATTTTGCTTTGAGTTCTTAAAAGGTGCACATTGTTTTAACCATTCACAGAATCTCTTCCAGATGATGCCCATGGACTTTGCTTCAGGGATGTCCCCCATGCCTGAGAACTAAAACCACTTTGGGATGTTCTTATGTAGAAAATGCAGACCTGTGACCCCAAACGGTACTGTGATGGAGATATTCACCTTCAGTCCTAGCTTAGCTCTGGGGGTTTGGGACACTTGTAACTGTCAGCACTTTAGTTGTGCAGGAAATGCCCCTTTTGTGGACTTATCTCCTGTTTTCCAGTCCTTGGGGGATAGCATGTGAAGGAAGCCACCTGCCTGCTTTTTTCATCATCATATTTTGACCCTTTTTCTCTCTGTAGGCTGTCCTGAGGTGACCTCTCCTTCCTCTGCTCTCTCTCTATTTTGGACCTGTGGTCTGTGCTTTGGTCTCCCACATGCTCTGCTGCCGCCCCCCACCCCTGCTGCTGCCGCTTCCTCACCTTCTCTACGAGGAAGGCAGAGGAATCATCCAGTCCCTCTTTCTCTTTCCCAGCACACCCAGCCTCCAGATGCAGGTCTCTCTCCCAGGTGGTAGGTTCTCATCTCAATCGGGTGCCAATCTTACCGCTTGGGTCATTTCACTGTCACGAGGTACGCGAAGTGCCACCTTATCCTTGCTCCCAATGTCAGGACATCGGAGGAGCTGCCAGCATTTATGCTTTGTCTGCTTTCACTCCTTCACCTGCCTCCTCTGCTCAGCAGTATCCATCTCTTATTTTATTCCTGAAACTTAGTTTTTTTTCCCCTTCTCTGCTCCTTGGGGAGTGCCATTTAGTTTTGGGATCTCTTTGAAAACTTGTTTCTGTGAGCGTCCCCTTCCTCAGCTGTGCTCTAGAAAACCAAGAAATCAAAAATAATTTCCTCAGCATCCCTGCTCTAACTTACATCCCTGGGGGAAAACGCGCT
>NW_010101736.1:0-18220 GCF_000699245.1 Pterocles gutturalis
ATCATTGTGTATCACTCATTTGTGTATTACTATATATTATTGTTATTATAATTATTATAATTATTATTTTCAATATTATTGTAGTTTAGTTATTAAATTGTTCTTATCTCAACCCATGAGTCTCTTTTCCCTTTAGCCCTTTAATTCTCTCCTTCAACCCTGGGAGGGGAGAGGGTGAGTGAGCGGCTGCATGGTGTTTTGCTGCTAGCCCAAAACCGTAACAACCACTTGGCTTTTGCTGTAAGGTCATTTGTACCAGGCTAAACTCAAGCAGGATGGTTGGGCAGAATGCCTAGTTATTGATCACAGTGGTAGGACTCCTCTTAACTTCAGCTGTATTTTCTATCTCAAAGCTTTGCTCAGTGTTTTAATACCTTGTTTTATTTTATTTTGGGGCATAAGCTTAGATTTGATTCATTGCTGATGTGAGCAGGCAGGGGATGAGTATTACAGTTGGAATTTCACCTGGAAAATGAAGCTATTATTCAGTTGTGGATTTAAAAACAAGGAGATGCTGCAGGATGATGACTCGGTATAAATTAATTGTAACGCATTGATTTTGTACTTGTAAATCTACAGCAGTTCATTAGTATTGAACAGGACTGTAGGAGCAGTGGCTGACCAGGTACCCAGTGGTTATTCGACCGAACTGTAGTCTGCTTGTGCCAGCAAGGACACCCGAGATGTCCCCATGCACCGAGAACAGCGTCTACGTGTGACCCTCTTGACGTTTGCCAAGCCACCTGGAATTGGCACTGTCTCGTGTTTAAAAGAAGGAGCAAAATCTCTTAAAGAGGGTTTCGTAGGGATGCTCCATCTCAAATCAGTCTGATAAAATCAGATTCCTATGGGAAGTCTGGTTGCTAATTCCTTTAGGGCACAGTGTACGTGGAAACGCCTCCGCGGAGATGTTCTTTGCCATCACACACAAACACGTGGGCATGTCCACCGGTGCTGGGTCTTGGGTTTCCTTTCAGCTCATGCTGCCAAAAGGGTTCATTGTTTCTGGCAAGTTTTAACTTCTTAATGAAGAATTGTCCCTTTGGGTTTGAAGAAACAATCTCTATAAACTTGGAGACTTTTTTTGTTGACTTAATTCATTTGGTAACTAGGAGGCTGATTTCAGCTCTGCTGATTAAAAGAATGCTAATTCAAAATATTGTTCCTGTCGTCAGGCCCTTGAAGAATCTGCTGAGAAGCTAGCAACTGCTTTGTATAATGATGCTTAGAAAAATAGTGCAGGGGAAATAATTTAGCATGAAGGTATTTTTAATATGCAATTTCCAACCATGTGAAAAAAAATGCAGCCCTTATAAAAGGAATTTCTAGCTTAATGCATATTTAATTTTTTTATAGTGTATATTAAGTGAGTATCTCGCATCTTTTAAAGCCAAAGTGAAAATGAAATGAGTGTCAGGTCCTTGCATTGTCCTGTATGGAGCACAGCTTCCCCAGAGGGACCTCTTTTGGCTCCGGTCCTCTGACCTGCTGGCCCCTTTGAGTCTCTGCTGCTGATCCCTCCAAAAATGTATGAACAAAGGAATGGGTCCAAGTGGGAGAAAGGTCATCCCACACAACTGGACCCTCCTACAACTCATGCTAGTCCCGTTGGGGCAGTCTCACTCTTTGAGGACTCTTGAAGCCTTCAGTTATAGAATCACAGAATAGTTTGAGTTGGAAGGGACCGTGGAGGTCATCTAGTCCAACCCCCCTGCAGTAACCAGGGACATCTTCCACTAGATCAGGTTGACTGATCACCATGATCCCATTTCTCTGCTCCTTTGCACCTGCTCGAGGAGATATTCAGAACTTCTTCCCCTGGTGTCCATCATCTTTTGATGACCGTTGTACCTTGTCCCATCTCACCCCTGTAGTACCCTCACTGCCCAAGACCCCAACGACCTGATGCCGCATCTCAACCCTGCTCCTCTGCTCCAACCTTGTCCCTGCAAGCCCTGCAAACCCTTTTATCCTTCAATTTGGGCCCCTATATCCAAAATCTTTCATCACAGGGAACCCCCTAAAGCCAAGAGCCAGCCTAACGCCTTTTTCATAGAATCATAGAATCAGAATGGTGTGGGTTGGAAGGGACCTTAGAGAACATCTAGTTCCAACCCCCTGCCATGGGCAGGGACACCTCCCGTTAGATCAGGTTGCTCAAAGCTGGTTTTGCAACGTGTGAACCCATAAAGAGGTTAGAGAGATGAAGAAGGATCACCGAAGCTTTAGAATAATTTAAATTATATTTGCATTTAACTTCAAAAATAAGCATCTCCAATAAAATATATGTTGTTTATACTTGCTCTGCTTGGAAGTAGACCAGGGCTTTGTGGATGACGGGAGGTTCCCAGCGTGCTGAGGTGGAGTGGGAGGCAGAAATCTAGACAGAGGAGGATTCCAGGTGATCTATGGAGAAAGCAGCACCATCGCCTGCTGAATCTTTCGTGAGGGACTGTGTGCTGTGCTGGTAATGTTGATATTGAAAAAAAAAACCATGCCAGGAGAAATATATACTTGTTGCATTTCAGATTTTTTTTTTAATTATGATCATTTTTTAAAAAAGATCAGAGGGCTGGAGCACCTCCCATTGGAACTAGATGATCTTTAAGGTCCCTTCCAACCCAAAACATTCTATGATTGATTCTGTGATTCTATGATTCTAAAGTTAGAGACAACCTCAGCTGATTTCTCAACTGTTCCCATTAACATACGTACACAGAAGACAAAGCAGAAGCTTGCCATGAGTTTTGGCTACTTCATCATGTTGTGATGAAGTAGGAGAAGCCCCAGTTGAAGGAGATATGGAATTTCCCAAGTGTGTGCAAGTAGGGTTGTCCTTGTCCTTGCACAGCACACTCAACCATGGCTTCACCATGATGTCCTTGGTGCTCCTGAGCAGGAGGATGGTTTCGCAGTGCTCCCCAGCCTGCAGAGCCAGCGATGGTGGACAACAGTCCATCATCCAGATCCACAGTTTGGGATGGTCCTCACTGAGATGGAGATGTGGGCAGGGACATGTGTGAATGCCGTCGTGCTTTGGACGTTTTGTTGGAAGGAGACCTTTCCCACGCTAAGTAGAGTAGGAAAAATTAATAACTGTGCAGATATATTGCTATTTTTTCAGTTTCAAGTGCCTCAAATTCTCTCTTTTGAAGTATATTTTGGTCCGATGAATTAATGGCAGTTCTCTACTGTTGTTTTTTTCGCAAACGGTTTGTAATACCATCTGCGAGATTCCTCTGGACAGCTCTTTCCTCTCCTTGTTTACGCTCCTAATTTGAAACCCTGAGGTTCTGCTGGTAAAACTGAAGCACGCTGCTATTTTGAATCCCAAACCATAACTAGTTGTCTTCCTTTTTTTAAAGCTAATTTCTCTACTTGACAGCTGACAGTACAGGAGGCTGATGTGAACCATCTGATTTTTATTTCACTCGACATGATGCCTTTCGCTCCTCCATCTTCTGAGGTTTTCAATTTTTTTTTTTCCCTTCCCTTTTCCATCCAAGTCCATTGCTATAATTTGCTGTTCCTGGAGGGAACTGGTGACTCTTTTTTCCGTTTCCCAGACACGCTGGTGGATGTGTTATTTTTAAGCCAGCCTCTCTACCTGCGGCACGATGACTCATTACGGATTTGCAAAGTCCCCGACGTTTTTGCTGAGAAGTCGGCTTCTGGATTTAATTCTTAAGAGGATAGTTAGGAGCGCAGCGTAAAATCCCCAAATCCTTTAAGAACGGTAAAACAAAGTCACAAAATCTTCCCTAAACACATCACGACCCTCTGCCCTTCTAAAATTAGGGGGCATAGAGCGACCCAAGGAGCTGCGTCTTCATGTCAGGAGCCACCTCGTGGGGCAGAGGGATTGGTGGGGGGCTGACTATGGCAAGCCTCAAGTTTGTAGGGGAGAAGCGATGCCTCAGGCAGGATGATTTAATGGGGGAACACAGAGTGATGTCCTTTATTACAGTTTTGTATTTTTTGGAAAACCTAAGTCTGTAGGTTTAAGTATTTTGTACGTTCTGGTGTTTCTCCTTTGGTAGAGCTCTGTTTGCTCTGTGGTGGGTGGTTGGAGGAAACCAAGAGGAAAACCAGCTGTGTTGGGACGTTGGGATGGATGTGTTGGGAAGGGCTGTCAGGATGCTTTTCTGATTTCCTTCCGTCTGCAGAGAGGTGTCCACAGTGCCTTGTGTTCCTGAGCCATCCCAGAATGGGAATTACTCCATGACTCCTACTTTAGAGTAACTATACAATCATGGAATCATGGAGTGGTTTGGGTTGGAAGGGACATTGAAGATCATCTCATCCCCCCCCCTGCCATGGTCAGGGACACCTCCCACTAGCCCAGGTTGCCCAAAGCCTCATCCAGCCTGGCCTTGAACCCCTCCAGGGATGGAGCATCCACAGCTGCTCTGGGAAACCTGGGCCACTGCCTCACCACGTCACTGAAGCACTTGGTGTTTCATCTTTCCTTATCCCTTTAGTCTCCCATGTCAACCATCCACTTGAGCTTCCTCCAGCACTTTGTTGGCAGCGGTGGAAGGGAGAAGCATGGTAAGTGCCCGGCTCCGTTCTGAGCTGTGGGGCCATTCCAGCGCTGCCGATCCAGTGATTAGATCCCAACAAGCCATCCCTGGGCTTTTCCATAAACTTTTATTCTGCCAAATAGCGTCTCCCAGCCTTGCTGGCCAAGGTCGCGGGTTTCGAGCGCGATGCTGGAGGAGATCCTTCTGTCCTCCCGCACGGCTCTCCATCTGCCATGCCAAGAGTTGCAGAGGTCCCCTGCTTATCCACATAAAATATTTCATCCATACCACCTGAGTCTTGGGATTTTTTGAAACAAGCCTGACTGTTTCCCCATGTCAAAAACAAGCAAAAGAGGAGCTGCCACAAATTTATCACATCTGCTTGAGCAACCAGCAAAATGCACCTCAACCATAAAATGTAATCTGCTTAATTAGCTGTAATTGCTTAGCTGAGTCGGACTATCATAGAAATCATTGGTTTATGGCAAGGAAATTAAAATTGTACCGTGGTAAAACATCCCTGGGCTGTCACCCCTCAGCTGCGGTTTTTAATACGTTTGTAGTTTTGTCTAGGCAGAAGTCTGTTTGTAAGGAATAAAATATTTACAAGATTCAGGGGGGGAGAAAGGATTTTTATTTGCTTTTTCTTTTTTTTTTTTTTTAAAGCTTTCTGAAGACATGCTCTACCAGAACAGCTGGTGCCAAAACATAGCTCTAATTAAAACATTTCCTGAAACAAGTTGCTTTTTTTAGGAGAGGGATTATAGGGCAAGGACATTACTTCTTTAGGAAGTAATGGCATTGAAAAATCCAGTTGATGAACCAGAAGCAGTAAATGTGGCATTAACCCCGTGGTTTCAGTGCTGTTGCTCTTCCTCCCGGGCTTTCGGCGCGTTGGGCAGGAGCTGCATCTGCTGGTGGGTTTCTCTAGGGTTTGGGGATCTCATACCAGCCCTCAGCTGGAAAAATGAAAAATAAAGACCTCAGGAGGAGGGATCTTTGTGGGCTCATCACTGTATTTCTCCTCTCTTTCCGAGAGAACCTTTGCACTTTTGAGCTGGTGAAATGAGGTTTTATTTTCATTAGAGCCATTTTTTTTTCAACACCGCTGTGGAGTTTTGCCAGTTCAAATATTATGTATTCTCAGCTTCCCCTCAAGCACAATTTGAAGCTAATCTCCTGGCCCAAATACATGCGAGAGACCCATTAAGCCTTTTAACACCCAAAACCTGGTTTTGTTAATATTCTGCGTCTGCTCCATCTGCTGCTGTGTTTGTCTAAAGCTAATGTCTTTGAGAGCAATTCACTGCGCTGGTTTAAGTCCAAAATGTCCAAAATACCATATGGACATTTTAACATTAATTAGCATTTTAAAATTCAATATCTAAGTTAAAGATGTTGTGATCCCTAAACTCAAATTTAACTTGAGCTTGGCCTATTCTTGCAACCCCAAATATTTCATCATTTGGAATTTTTATCTTTGCTAACCTCCACACGTGAAAATCGCCAGGTTCAGCCTTTAAAATGGACCATTTGGGGCGATAATTTCTTTCTGTAAAAATGTAGCGATCATCCTGGAATTGCCTGTTACTAGAAAGAGCTGAAACTGGAAATTAAACATCCTCAGAGATCTTGTTTAAGGGTGTGAAACTAGCTCCGGTGAAATCAGGAGGATGTCAGAGGAGAATATGGAGATGGGAATCATGGAATCATAGAGTCATTAAGGTTGGAAAAGACCTCAAGGATCATCAAGTCCAACCATCAACCCAACACCACCTAACCCACATAGAATCATAGAGTCATTAAGGTAAGCAAGCAATTAAGGAAGCAAGACAATGCCTGTGCAATAGGAGAGACTTAATTACGGGGCAGTTTCTGTTGCGTTAATCCTCGCTCATGCTCTGAGGATGCCCAGGGCACATCGAACTGGCAGCGTTGGGGACCTTGGCTTTGGCAGCACACCTGGAATCCCATTTTTAAGGTAAGCCCAACGCTGGCAAATTAATTCAAGCATCTTGAAGAAGAAAAAATACAAGTAATGCATGGCTAGGGAAGGAGCTTTCTGCCGTTGCTTCTGTTCCGAGCAAACTTGCTGTTCATCCTGTAAAATTGGTCTGAAAGAAGCGTTTCTGACACCTCTTACTCAACGTTTAGCTCTTCCAAGAGATGCTGCTCCCACGAGGTCTGTAGCAACAAACCCCCCTATGCCGAAAACAGTGACTTGCCCCAGAAAACATTCAAACTGTGTCTCTACAACACTTGGAGTGATGATAAAAGAAGTGGGAGGATAGTCGTGTGCCAAACAGACCCAACAGGGTCGTCTTCTGCTCAGTCTGCAATTTCTGGGTGACTTGCAGCAGGCTAGATTATTCCTCAACGTGTCAGCATCGCTGGCTGTGAAACTGGGATTTCCCGTCCTTCTTCCAGCTTTTTAAACCGTTTCTTCACATTACAAAGTTCTTCACATGGCACATTTGCAGGGACAGACTGATTTCTGACCCG
The DNA here is from genome assembly GCF_000699245.1 of Pterocles gutturalis. Taxonomy (NCBI): domain Eukaryota; kingdom Metazoa; phylum Chordata; class Aves; order Pterocliformes; family Pteroclidae; genus Pterocles; species Pterocles gutturalis. The sequence goes on from NW_010101736.1 coordinate 7,026, forward strand.
CCCGCAGGTATCTAGCACACGAAAGGCCCTTTCTGGATGCTGCTGCCATTGAAACAAAGAAGATGTTGGACCCAATTGTCATAAACACCAACAAGGCAGAAGAAAGGAATTAGGCTAGATGTGAAAGAGGAACAAATTCCCAATTACAAAATCCAAAAAAAGCGTCTAAGATGCCCTCCGAAGCTAATTCCCTTTCCGTAGCTGGAGGCACAGAGGTCTTGCATGCACCGCACCGTCTGTCGCGGAGCAGAAATTACATCTGGAGCAAAATGCCAAGCCTTGAAATGATTTATTTTTTTTCCCCAGCTTGGGAGCAGAGCTGCAAAGGATGAATTGAAAAATTATCCAGATGAACAAGTGCATTTTGGAAATCACAAAGGGCTGTTTTCTGAGCAGTTACTGTAAATGTGCTGCCATCACCTATAACCCGAGGGCACGGAGAGCGCAGGCTTGCTCCCTGCCTGCAATTACATTACAAACTCCTCCGAAAAGAGTCTACCAGCAGTCCTCCCTTCACGACCCATCTCAAGTTGCCATAGAAACTCTGCCAGAGCAGAAGGGGACCGACACTGCCCGCTTCTGAAAGCGTGATGCTCTCCTCACCCTCCCTGAGATTGCAGGGAAATGGCGAATTCATGATGGAAAAGCTTTTTTGCGTCTGTAGCATTATGTATGGAACCGGAGCGACAAGAGTGTTCGTGGCTTGGACTCCTGGGTTGCCAGTGGAGACGGGATGTCTCTGGGGCCAAAAGGATGCTCTGTCTCCTTCCTGGTTAGGAAAGGATCTCAAGGAGGATCCGATGCTTAAAATTCACTGTGTTGGAGCCTTAGAATCACAGAATCACAGAACAGTTTGAGTTGGAAGGGACCATGGAGGTCATCTAGTCCAAACCCCCTGCAGTGAGCTGGGACATTTCCACTGGATCAGGTTGCCCAGAGCCCCATCCAACCTGACCTTGAATGTTTCCAGGGATGGGGCATCTTCCACCTCCCTGGGCAACCTGTGCCAGTGTTTCAACACCCTCAGCGTAAAATATTTCTTCCTTAAAGAAAAAGAAATATTTCTTCCTTCCTTCTCTGGGTTGGAGTTGCACCAAGAAACCTTCACTTGAGGATGGAAAGACAGCATGAGAAATATGATGTCCTCATCTTCCTTCTCTTCCTGTACTTCTCCCCAGATCTCAGTTTACTCCAGCTTTTTTTCCTTACAGCCTCTGCACTTCAGTGCTTCAGCTCAGACAAAGAAATGCATCTTCAGTATTGAGATCATACGTAATTATTCCATTAAAGAGACGTAAATTGAGCAAGGCTCCAGCTCACTTGCCCTGAACCACATCACGTCGGTAAGTCACCAAGAGCAGAAGGTGATTTTTGCCAGTGAAATAGGCAGATGTGACTCAGAGTACACACGGGAAGCCGAGTTTTTCAGAAAAAAAAGGCAACCTTGTCACTTTTCTGACCGTAGCATCCCTTTAGTTTGTCATTCTGGATCAGTTCAGCTGCCATCTCTGAAGCCCTCCTGTGGCATCTCCTCAGCTGCCGTGCACCCGTGCTGACCTTCCAAATGTTATAACAGCCCCAGAAAATGCTTTCTACGATATTCAAGAAAAGGCAGAGGAAGAAACCTCTGGACAGGATGAAAAATGAGCTATGGATAGTCACTGGGAGCAGGAAGAGGAATGGTTACTCCATTTCCTTCTTTAAATTTAAGATATTGGCTGAGTTAAGGACCTGATGGAGTTGGTGTGCTTCACCCTCATTATTCTGCAGAGAAAAAAAACGTATTGCATTGTGTTTTGAAGTAAAGATTTTGAAAATAACAAAGATTAAGAAGGACAGAAGTAGCTTAGTCTTAGGGCAGCGTGTGCCGAAGCCTCACAAACCTACTGTGGTTCTCCAAGGATGTCAACAAGCCCTTGCAGGAGGGAGGTGGCACTTCCAACGGGTTCAACGAGGTCTCTCAGCAAAGATCTGTAGAGAAACTAAGCATCACGAGTGGAGAGGAAAGGTCCTTTCCAGGAGGGTGGTGAGGCAGTGGCCCAGGGTGCCCAGAGAAGCTGTGGATGCCCCATCCCTGGAGGGGTTCAAGGCCAGGCTGGATGAGGCTTTGGGCAACCTGGGCTAGTGGGAGGTGTCCCTGCCCATGGCAGGGGGTGGCACTGGATGAGCTTTAAGGTCCCTTCCAACCCAAACCCTTCAGTGATTCTATGATTCTATGATTAATATTGCATGACTTAAACAGTTTTCTAGAACTTCTTTCCCGTAGAGACTTGTCTCAACATAGGAAAGGATATGACACATGTCTCTTGCCCAGAAGTTATTTTGATTGACAGTCTGTCAAGTTTTGTTGCTGTGGTTTATTTATAGTATGTACCTTAGATAATCAAACTATCTCGCTAATATTTTTGGACAGTTGCTCCTAGTTTTCTTAGTTTTGCTCATACAAATGTGTCCTGAACCCTAGACATCTGCAGTGAGGCCTGGGAGGGTTCTTCTGGATGTAGGTGGGAAGTAAAACTGAGATGGAGCTGAAAGAAGAATGGAAACGGGAATCATCTCTTTCGACCAACAGCTTGGAACTATATTGAACCTTAAAGAATGGTCAGAAAGGAAGTTTTCTCTGAGAAAGACAAAATGAAGGCAACATATGTCCAAAGCAGTGCTTCTGTCATTTTCTTAATATCTTTTTGGTCTTGTCAAGTCTTGTAATTCCCTGGTATGATGAAAGCTTCAAGCTGACATATGGCATTGTGCAACCACAAGGTCCCATGGAAGAGCTTAGAGCTCTGTGCAAATCCAGAGCTCTTCCTGCCTAATTCCCAAGAAACTGGGATTCTCCAGCTCTGCTGAGTAGGGAGGTCCCAGCAGCCATCCCCTCTCTTTGACCTCCAGCTGGGAGAATGTCCTTCAGGCAGGCAGGACCCCATTCTGTCAATGTTGTGAGCTTGTGAAATGGAGACAAATAGACCGCTTCACATCCCCATACCATCGTGCCATCAACTGAAGGTTTTCTCTCCATCAACGTTCATGCCAAAGGTTCCTCTCCCACTCCCATCACAGGCTTTGATCAACCTGGTCTAGTTGGAGGTGTCCCTGCCCATGGCATGGGAGGGTTGGACTAGGTGATCTTTGAAGGTCCCTTCCAACCCAAACCCTTCTGTGATTCTATGATTGACTTGAGAAAAGAGACGGCACAAAGCACTTTGATGGGATGGACATTCTCCACTCCAGCCAGGACCCCGATGCCTTCAGCGTGAGCCCACAGATCCCTCCCCACCGCTGCTTCTCTGTGGGCTGCAGGGGCTTGGGCATCTATTCACAGCTCATCACCAAGTCTCCCATCAGCACGAATGCACAAGGGCAATCCTTGAACAGCAGATGCGGTAAATTACTCCGGTTAATAAAGTCCTTTAATTGTCATAGGAATGGCAGTGCTGACTTACAATCTCAGCAGCAGCGAGTGTCAGGTATATTTTTCCATCTCTGTGATAATGTGTCCAGTACAGAGTCTAAACCTGAGTACACGGCCAGCAACTACTCGTCTGCATGGACATCAATGTTTAAAAATGGGAAACAACAATCTGGAACTGCTGTGGGCACCTTCACAGTCCACATGAAGATTGGCTTTGCATGGATATGGGTAATGATCTTTAAGGTCCTTTCCAACCCAAACCATTCTGTGATTCTATGAGCAAGAAATAAGTCACTGCTTACATAAAGGAAAAAAGGTGGAAAAAGAACCAGCTGTAAAAGATCTCCAGGAAAGCGAGCAGGTCCTCAAATGCTAGACCAAATCTTTTTTTTTAAACCAGTTGCTGTGTCTGGAGAATACGTGTTCGTTTAACTGCTCTACTCTTGGGCTGATGAGGCTTGAAACGGTAATAAGGGGGTGGCATTTTTTAATGGAAACAAATGTATTTATTATCCCCGGAGCCTTCAGAAATGCTGGATTCTCAGCCATCCATTAACTTGCTCTTCAGAACAGTTCCACCCTTGCTTTCAGCTTCTCCTCTATTTTTACATCCATTTAGCATGAGTGGGCTGGAATAGTTTCATGGCAAGGTGGCGAGTGAGTGATGGGATACCGGCGATAACGTGGGACGATCGGTGACAAATAAAACCTGGCCGAGCCTCTGGGCTCCCTGCAGCATGTTTAGGAGGGCTTCAGCTCTGTTCTCCTGAGTTTGAGACCGCTTCTAGACTTAAATTTGGGAAACTGTGAATTGCAGAATATACATTTTGAGGTATAAAAGGAGTTCTAGTACAGCAGATGTGCCTTTTAAAATGCAAGAGGCCAGATTAAGCCTGGAGGGTAAGCGGAATCTAGTGGATGAGAGATCTCCTGAGGATGGGGCATCCACAGGTCACTTGTGACAAAGGGCTCCTGGCTGGTAAATCAAGTGCTCAGTCTTGGAAGCGTTCCTCTCTGTTGACCTTGGTGGAGCCTCGTACCCACCAAGACAGTTGGACCTGTAAAATGAGCAGCCTGACAGCGCTGGATCATGGCTCATGTGAGGGGATGGAGAGGCTGGCCATGAACATCTAAAGTGATGGCGTGGGAATGGGGCCGTGTATCGGGTAGGCAACTGGGTTGTACTGGGGCAGCGACACACCTAGTTTGAGTGGGATATATCTGGACCAGTTAATTTGAATAAGTGATGGTTTAAGTAGTTCCCATTGAACAGGAAAGATCTATCAAATGCCCTGTGTCAGAAGCCATTCAGATGTCACCTCCCCACCTCCCATGCACCATGGGATATTGAGACACTGGCCCAGGCTGCCCAGAGAAGCTGTGGATGCCCCATCCCTGGAGGGGTTCAAGGCCAGGCTGGATGAGGCTTTGGGCAACCTGGGCTAGTGGGAGGTGTCCCTGCCCATGGCAGGGGGTTGGAACTCGATGATCATTGAAAGTCCTTTCCAACCCAAACCATTCTACAATTCTGTGATATGATTCTATAATATTCCCTGGGGTAAAACGCCCCAAAAAGCAAGAGGAGATGCTCTGTGGCTGTGCGAGGAGCAAGGAGGACTGAAAACACATCCTTCTGGATGGAGAAAGGCTCATGGCATGGGAGAGCAAGGTTTGTTTCAATCTCTCCTGCAAGTCATTTCTGAAATGTTGTAGCTCGTCATCTCTGGAGGCTTGGTTTCCAATGCAGAATTAGTTCCCAGATGTCCTTCTCAGCTATTTTCTCTGTGCCCCCCCAATCATCACATAATTAGACACATTCTTTCTGGTGTCATTGCTACTGGCAATCAACGTTCAAGAGCGCTGCTGCAGGTTTGGCTGGTGGAGGCTTTAGCGGAGCGATGCCAGGAAACCTACGTGGTGTCTGCTCTCTGATTTCTCAGCTCTGGGGTAATTCCGCAAGTGCAGAATTTGCACATTCATGTTACAGAATATGACTTTTTGCAAGAATAAATTCCCACTCAGTCTAAAGGGAATGGATTTACAGCAGCGGGAAGCTGAAGACATTAAGTTTCTCACGTTTCTGGCCTGATGAGGTACCCAGAAATAGTATTTTTGAAGTTTCTGAGGTCTAGACAATAAAGAATGAGAAATGGTGGATGGAGTTAAAATATCACAAAGCCATGAATGACACACAATATGGACAGTTTTGTGTGGCTGCCCGGCTTTTTGGTCCATTAAATGTTTGTCGTTAATGAGCTCTCGAGATAGCGCAGCAAGCGTCTGAGCAACGGTGAGCTGGAGACCTTGGTGGCAGGGGTTCATTGAGTTGAAGTGTGGTTTTTATGGTGCCTTGTTCTGCACTTTATTATCTGTCCCTGTAAAAATCCTGGAGTGTATCGCTGCTGGAGACTTGCTAGGAAAAAGAACGAAGGAGAATATTTTGTCTTGTAAATTAATTTAGGCTGCTTGTAGCAATTTAAACCCTCATTGGATAATGGCCAACAGAAATTTTGGAAATCAGTGTTGTACGTGACAATTTGCTCACTCTGTCCCTGGTGGAAGGCTGAAACATGGACCAAATCACCTGGGCTCTCTAGTTGAAGAGAAGAAAATTCTTTTTCAAGAGTTTAAAAAGTACCTAAGTCCTGCAGAGACCCAGCACTTGCAGATTTTCAGTGTTGCATTGGATGGTATGTTATTTAGATGCTCCAAGAATTTTGCTTGTGATTTTGTCCTGATTTCAGCTGGGACAGAGTGAACTCTCTCCCCAGCAGCTGGTGTGAGGCTGTGTTGGGGTTTGTGCTGAGGAGAAGCTGATCACACACTGATGGGCAGAGCTGCTGCCAGGACAGTCAAGGACTTTCCAGCTTCTCTGCTGTGCCCGTGTCTGCAGGGGCAGGAGGAGCTGGGAGGGAGCACAGCCCCAGTGACCAGCCCAGGATTCGACCTTAGGTTTAGGACTGAGACCCAGACTGGCCGATGGTCTTTTGCATCCCATGCCCGGCATGGCCAGGGGAGAGGTGAGGCTCTGTCCTGAAGGTCTCTCTCTCTGGGTCGTCTCTCTCTGGGTCACCCCTCTCTCGGGGTCGTCTGACTCTCTTGGTCAGCTCTCTGTCTCTCAGACCCTTGGGATGTTCTCTCTTTTCTGGGATTGTGATTTCTGGACAATCCCTGCTCCAGGAGTGTTATCCGGCAACAGGCTGAGCCTTGGTCATCGGGTGGTGAGCAGTATCCCTCTGTATCTCTCATTTGTATATTTGTGTATATCACTGTTATTATATCATAATTATTTTCTCTTCACTGACGGAGTGCTCAGGCATTGGAACAGGTTGCCCAGGGCTGTGGGGGAGTCACCATCCCTGGAGGGGGTCAGGAAACGTGTGGATGTGGTGCTTGGGGACATGGGTTAGTGGGTTGGGTGGGGTTGGGTTGACGGTTGGACTTGATGATCCTTGAGGTCTTTTCCAACCTTAATGATTCTATGATTCTATGATTTTCAATTTTTTGGTAGTTATTAAATTGTTCTTATCTCAACCCCCGAGTCTCTTTTCCCTTTACCCCTTAAATTCTCTCCCCCATTCCCAGGAGTGGGGAGGGTGAGCGAGCGGCTGCATGGTGTTTGCCACTTAGCTGGGTTTTAAACCACAACAGGTCTGATGCTGGAAGCTCACCCATACATGGTGTGGAATTGCAGGTGGATGGATTATGGTAGATGCTGCTGGCAGATGCCAAACCCTGGATGAACAAGTTGAGTTTGGGCTGCTCAAAACCAGCAAGCTCCTTTTGAGAAGGACGTTGGCATGGGATAACCAGACCTGTTCAGAATAACAGGTTCAGCTCACGGTACTGATTCCTTTCCTAAGCATCCTCTAGTGCTCTGTCTGCTCCATTTTTTAATGTCTGTGCGCCCCAGGTGTGCAGTCAGTGGAGCTGTGTCTCCATTTCAGGGGAGAAGTGAGTGGCAGAGCCCTGGGGAAGGTCCCCTGAGGTCCACAGCAGTTCCTGAGCACACCGCTGTCTCTTCCATGTGGATTTTGTGACATTAGTACACGGAGGAGAGCACAAATCCAGAAAGAGAAGGGCAGAAGGGCCAGGAATCTTACGGTGTAGCGAGGTTTATAGCGTGCCTTCAGAAGGCTGTGTTAGGTGGGTGTAAGAAGTATGCGCTGTAGGTGACACAATTAGAAACATTAATGAAATTTGGGGGAAAAGTGGCCTAATTCCATATGTTGGTGTCACCCTGCTTCTAGCCTTTCCTCTGAGGGCAGCCCTTTGTCTGCAGACATCTCTGGTTTTTTTTCTCCTGCCCTCTCATTTATCCCCAGTAATTCAACATTTTTACCATACCGGCGTACAGAACAACCACAGCGGCCCCATAGGAGCTCAGTACCTCAGGACCAGGAATAAACTATCGCAGAAGGCTGCCAGGATGGAAAGAGGTCTCTTAGATAATCCCATCCAAAGATTTCTTGTCTTGTGCAAAATAAATCTGCGGTGAGCTTATGTATATGGTTACATACAGGCAGTAAAAAACATATATATCTGGAAATGCAAGCTAACTGCTTTATTGTGGGCATTCTGAGAATAATCACAAAGGAGCTTGGGCTAAACAAATGCGTTTGAAGGCTCTATATGCCACTCTTTTAATTTTTTTCATCAACTCCTTTAACAGTGCATCTTTGAAAGGTGTGTGCATCGGAAAGAAGGAGCAGGTAGCTGGGACTTGTAGCCTAAAAGCCATTAATCAAAAGCAAAATTGCACCGAAGAGGATGGATGAGCAGAGCTGGAACGACTGGTATAGAAACATTTAGAAATAACATAAAAAATTAAAGGCGGCTTTAAAATACCTACTTGATGCAGCCCTGTGTGCTCTTCGCTTTGCACAGCCTGTTATTGCATCGTAATTTTTAGAGCAGCTCAGTTAGTGCTTCTCAGATCGGGAGTGCTGTATATTTTCCTTGGGGAGAACATTAAATGAACATTGGCTTTCCTCCTATTGATTGCGGAGCTGATATTAAATTAAAATCGAGCAAGAAAACAACTTCTGATTTCTTCTGCAAGAAATCTAATAAATTTTGTTCAATATATTTTAATCACATTTTCTTTCTGCATCATGGCTGTACAAGTAAAGGATATTTTCTTTCTGTCCCTGACATTTTCATGTCTCCAGCAGGAAGCCCATGGAGATGAGCAGTGCTCAACAAGTGGGTTTGGCCCACGTGCTCTTATTTTTGATTCAAGGTGAAGAATCACAGAATCACAGAATGGTTTGGGTTGGAAGGGACCTTAAAGATCAAGTTCCAACCCCTTTGCCATGGGCAGGGACACCTCCCACTTAGATCAGGTTGCTCAAAGCCTCGCAAGAAAGACGTGGCAGGAGGGGAGCAGGGTCAGAAGGAGGAACAGGGATTTCCAGGAGGTCTCTTAGAGCATCCAGAAGGAAGATCAGAGCAGGATGCCGGATGCTTTGGTGCTGCCACCTCTCCTGAGCTCATCCCTGGTCATTAGATCTGGATTTTGGCTTATACCCAACGGGATGTAAGACATGGGGACCATCGTGGGGATTGCAGCTTTTGCTTTCTTGAGGAAGCTCCTTTGTGGTCGTTTGAGGGATGAAGAAGAGCCAACAAACATAAATCCTCATGGCTTAGAAGCCAATAAGGTATAAAGATGTCTCATGCATTTTTAAACCCAGTGGGTTTTGAATGTTGGGAATTTTCAAGCACGTTTCTCTTGGCACAAATTGCCCCAGATTCCGCTACTTTCTTATCTTTCAGTGTGTCCAAAAAAGGAGCAAACCACATTAATTTCCCTGCACCTTTCCCATCTCTGTTTCCCCTTAAAATAGAAAGGACAAGTTCTTGTGCTGGAGGTCAGCACTTATCAACGTTTATGAGATCAGAATGGAAGATAGAGTAGAGCAGGGCTGGCTGCATCTTCTCGTATCTGAAGCTATTCAAGCTTCCTCAATAGAAATGGTATTTATCTGAAATGAAATTATTCTCAAAATGGCCATAACCTGCTTTCAGAACAACAAAAGATACCATAGTAAGCAAGATGCAGTCCTACCAAGCAGTTAAACCCCAAAAAAGAGAAAGAAGACATAAATATACTGTTGTCTCCGTCTGTCTGAAATAACCGTGAAGTCTTTCAATAGATGGAAAAGCGTACCCAAAGGCACAGTTTTCCTGTGGGCTGAAAGTGGTCTGATTATTTCAGGCTGGTTTTTTTACATATAAACTTAATGTTGAAAATTTTGTTCCAAGTCAAAGAGAAAGGGTTTTTTTGCTGAATTTGATAGTGTGTGAGTGCTGGTGATACCAGGTGAAACATTTGCTGCATGTAGCCACACTGGACTATGTTTGTAATTGTTGCTGACCTAAGGACTATTAGTTAAGGACTATTAGTAAGGACTAGTGGAGTAGTTAATGAGATTCAGGACTTACTGGGGGGTATTAACCAACAGCAAAGACCAGAAGAACCTCTTGGTGCTCCAAGAGGCTATCATCTAGTTGATGGGCAAGGGACTTCCCAACACCATGGCACGCACACACAGCCATTGGTTACTAAAGCGTGTACCGAGGAGTTAAAGCTTTGTGTAGAAACATGGTTGAGAGAATTATAGGGAAAATATGCTTGGTGTGGTCAAGAAGGGAGCTGGAGTTGGTTTAACACCCCTAGCCAGATTGGTCAGGAGGCAAAGATCATTGAGCTTGAGATCAAGATCATTGAGCTTGAGCAGGCAACAGGAGGACCCTGGAGCAATGAATGTAGTGGGAAAGAAATGGTTATCTTGGAATGAAGCGGAGAGTAGGCAGGGATGTTTCAGATTTTAGATCTTCATCATTAATGTTCTGCTTGCAATCACTGGATCCGCAAATAACTTTCTGAGGAGCTTCTTGATTGCTAAAAGGTTGTATATATTCCTGAGTACGATGACAACATAGTTTTATGTAGCCTAAAATAAAAAAAAAACTGTTAAACTGCTGCTTATCCAACATTAACTACAGCAATTTTTAATTAACCTGATTTAGAAGCCAAATATATCACTGATGAAAATGAGAGGGTAGAACATACAGTCATTTATTCCAGTACAGTGGTCATGATTGTTGAATTAGATTTATTCAAATGAACTTCAAAATTTTGCCGCAGTAATCGGCGGCATGCTGGGTGCCAGATTTTAGAAATCTGCACTTAGTCAAAGAGCAAGTGAGGTTTGAGGCATAAGAGGGAGAGATTGCGATGGGTTTGTCTTGCTGCTCAAAAAGCGGGAGGAAAGACCCACGCTCGCTTTTATTTAATTTAAAAAAATGATGGGATGTGAATCGACTGCTAATTACCTCTTCCCAGCCTTTGCTGGCAACCAGCAGACACCCTCAGTGGAACTTGGCGTGGAAAGACTCTCCAAGGGTCGATTTGCCTGCCGTTGGGTTGGCTCTGCTCTGGGACAATGGCCAACGAGATGCACAGATAACCCGGGGTAGCGGCCGTGGTGGTGAAGCACAGCAAAGCCAGACTCTCTGCCAGCGAAGGAAGATTAACGTGTCCCGTTCGGTCTGTTGGAGGGATTTACGCAGGAGCACATAAGAAGGGATGGAGTTATTTGAGTGTTACCATTTGCAGTCAGGAAGACTTCCAAAAAATGGGGATAGAGGAGTAAACAAAAGCAAAATGGAGCAGACCAAGGTGCAGAGGTTGTCATCTGTGGTCTTCATGGAGAACAAGCTTGACAGGCTGGAGAGGTGGGACCGCACAAACCTCATGGAGCTCAACACGGCCAAG
>NW_010101737.1:0-1194 GCF_000699245.1 Pterocles gutturalis
GATACGCGGGGACAAGCAGCTGGGCTGGACTGATGACGGGGAGCAAGGAGAGAGTCTGGCGGGAGGGGAAGGGAGAGCGGGAAGCCCGACATGGCAAACCCAGAGCCATTGCCCACAGAGGGTACTCCAGAGGCTGTTCAGCAGTGGGCTGCTCCTCACATCGGGTTTTTTATCGGAGCAGAAATGACGTGAAGGCTGTATCTGGGTTTGTGCCGTGCAAAGCACCAAGCAGAGCTCTGTGGGTCAGTGCATGCACACGCTGGGGTGATGGAGTCTTGTGAGAATACACCCAAAGAGGTACCGGCCGGGCTGCTGGGCCGGAGCTAACTGGAGAAGGACCAGGCTTGTCCTGCAGAGCCGCCGTGCACGCCGGGTGTCAGTAAGGAGAGCGGGGCTGCTGGTGTCTGGTAATGAAAGAATTGCCTTGCAAAGACGCAGAGACCAAAAAAAGCAAAGGTGGCTGTGGCAATGCTCGCATGCGTGGGCAGGACGCGCTGCCGGCCCCTCCACGGGCAGTGTGCAGGGCAAAGCTGCACAGGGTGGTGGGGTAAGGAGAGCGGAGGAGGAGGAGGAAGAGGAGGGTTTTGGTGTTGGCCAGCACTCCTAGCCACGGCTGTGCTCCCTGTGTGCTGGGGAATACTTAACATGGAGCTGAACACACGTCGTGCAGGGCAAAGCTGCACAGGGTGGTGGGGTAAGGAGAGCGGAGGAGGAGGAGGAAGAGGAGGGTTTTGGTGTTGGCCAGCACTCCTAGCCACGGCTGTGCTCCCTGTGTGCTGGGGAATACTTAACATGGAGCTGAACACACGTCTTATCCCCACTGGGTCGCAGCAGACGGATACAGACGGACGGGGAGAAAAGGGAACAACGCAGCAGCACCAGCAGCGTGATGTGCGCTCACAAAGCACAGCAACAGCCCAGCTTTGGAGGCAACAGAGAATTTCACGGAGTGTCTCGGTTCCGTTGGGATGCTCACAGGTGGTTCGTCTGAAGCATGACAGCCAGCATGAGACAGCAGGCTTGTTTGGAAACCTGGCAAATGGCTGATGAGAAAAGGAGCGTTTGTCTATTCCTGGTCCTGTGGGAAAAACAAACTCACCCCAGTGCGAGCTGAGACTGAGTGGGCTCTGGTTGAGACCTGAGCAGCCCTGTCCCATCCTGTCCCATCCCATCCCACCCCATCCCACCCCATCC
>NW_010101738.1:0-4178 GCF_000699245.1 Pterocles gutturalis
TGACTCCCAGCCAGGGTAAAACCATCACACCTGGCCCAGCTGGTGGACGAGCAGGGGTCCAGGGGAGCAGAGTGCTGCAATGGCAGCAGAGCGAGCAGAGGGAAGGTGAGTTGGATGACGGTGGTGGTTGCAGCCCTCCAAGCTCCAACCTCAATTTCTGTGGCCAAATCCCAGGGCCGTACTCCACCCAGCCCTTCGTGCCCACAGGATTTCCAGCCTCACTTGTCCCACCTCTGCCTGGCCGTGGTGCTGCCCCGCGGGAGGCACACAGGAGGGAACATCCTGGTGGGCTCCAAAAATGCTCTTGCTTAGGCGAGCTGAGCCCAGCATCACCCCTGGCTGTTTGCCAGCCACAGACCCCAGGACGGCATCAGAAGGGACCACATGCCCAATAACCCCAGGTTCTCCCCAGACAGCTACACAAAGCTCTTGGGTGAGTTTCTCTTTATTTGGCAAAAAGGAGGAACTGTGCACTGCAGGAGCAGGGGATGTGTCAGGGCCTTGACCACTGAGCTCGGAAGAGGGATGATGGAGCAGCAGCCTGAAGCTTCAGAGCGTGGGTCTTGCATCACTCAGCAGGAGCATCCACCAGCCAGCCCACACCTCCTAGAAAACAGCCAGGAGAGGTGGGCTGAGTATTTCAGATGAGGAGTTCAGTGGAGAGGGCCCAACAGAGCTCTCCATCAGGATCACTGTGTTCTCTTCCAGTCCTCCCCAGCTCGTTAGGGTAAACCATCTGCAGCGGTGGATTTCTAGCTAACCCCTACAACTGAATGTGTACCGTGGGAAATCACACTCCAGGGTGGGCCAACAACAGCCACGTTTTGCGTGGAGCACCAACCCAACCTCTGGCCGGTTTTCATAGAATTATAGAATGGTTTGGGCTGGAAGGGACCTTACAGATCATCCAGTGCCACCCCCTGCCATGGGCAGGGACACCTCCCACTAGCCCAGGTTGCCCAAAGCCTCATCCAGCCTGGCCTTGAACCCCTCCAGGGATGGGGCATCCACAGCTTCTCTGGGCAACCTGGGCCACTGCCTCACCACCCTCACAGTAAAGAATTCTTTCTAATATCTAGTCTAAATCTGCCCTCTACCAATTTAAATCCATTACCCCTGTACTGTCATTACATGCCCTTGTAAAAAGCCCCTCCCCATCTCTCCTGGAGCCCCCTTTCAGCACTGGAAGCTGCTGGAAGGTCTCCCCGGAGCCTTCTCTTCTCCAGGCTGAACAACCCCAACTCTCTCAGCCTGTCCACGACCCCAGGGCCCCCTTGGCAGGAGCTGCTATCCTGGCCCCCACTGCTGGATGAGCTGTTCCTCCACTGAACCAGTGGTTTTGGTTCAAGTGCCCTTGCTCGCCCTGAGGGTCCCCGCTGCAGAGCAGCACCGAAAGGAATGGTCCTACTGGGGTGTGAGCTCCAGCACAGGTTCAGACAACTCGGCCCCCAGGGTATTTCAAGGAGTTCGTGGTGGCCCTTGCTGGGGCACCAAGGGGCAAAATTTCCAGATGAGGACATTGCAAACATGGTGTTGCACTCCAGCAACTCACCTACGCTTCATCAAGGCTGCATTCCTCTGCAAAAATAAAGAGAAAGGCTGAGTCCGGGGCAGTGGTCTGGTTAGTCCCATTTAGCACCCAAAACCGACCACCCAGGAATGAACCTGAGCAAGGCAAAAGCCACAACGTGCCAAGCCAGAACACTTTCTCCTGCAGCTCAGACCACAAAGTGGTTGCAGCGATGGGCTGAGCTGGTCCCTGCTGGCACGTCCTGGCTCCCTGTATTAACCAAGCCAGCCTGATGCAGCGCTGGGCAGTGCTCACCCTGGCTGGGCAGTATCACGATCATCTCATCGGTGAAGCTCTTCTCCTTCGCAATCTTCTTGAACAGATCTGTGATTTTGGGGCTCACCTCCCGCGTTCTGCCTAAAGGCAAAGACAGGACTTAGCTCCAGGTCCTGTCCTGTCCCTGCACCTCCCGGACTGCTGGCGAGCGCGCTCGGGCGAGGATGGGATGGATGACAGTCCCTGGGAGAAGGCTGGAGGCAGTGGTGGAGGTCCTGGAGGGCGGTGGTGGCCAGGCACAGGAGACACCCCTCCCAGGGGACAAGATGAAGCAGAGGTTCTGGCACCTCTCTTGGTTCCCATCCCCACCGATTCTGCCCCCCTCGCAGCAGGACCCCCGCTCTTGGCCCCATGTCACCAAGCAGCCGACCCGAGGCCATGGGCTCCCAGCACAGCATGGCAGTCTGAGCCCTGCCTCCCCTGCCAGCCCCCATTGCTGCCCCTTCCCCGGCTGGCCAGGGGACACACAGCAGTCCCAGCGCCACTCCCACACCACCCAGGGCAGGTGGGCAGGGCGAGGGGGGTGTCTCCCATGGGCCTCCCAACTCCTGCCTCTCGGGACACTGCAAAGCACCCAGCACCGGTCACATCACCCCTGGCCACGCACTGTAGAGCCTCAGCATGTGCAAGGTCTTCCCATCCTTCACTCTGGAGGCAAAGATAACGGCATATGTCTTGCCGTCGGTGTCCACCACCTGCGCCGTTCTGTTGCCTCTCTCTGCAAAAGGATGTGGAGCAAAGTAAAAAATTAATTCCCTCCTCCTGAGAACTCCCACACTGCAGAAGGGCTGTATGAGCGAGGGTCAGGATGATGGGGCCAGGCCCACCCAGCCAGCCTGTCTCCTGTGTCTCCCCCTCCTGGTTTTTCCTCTTGCTGAGGCTCTCTGGAAGCCTGGGGGAGCCCACAGACCACAGCAGAGCAGTGAGGCTGGACAGGGACAACGGGAGGGGCGTGGGGCTGGGGATGGTCACTGCAGACAGCCGAGCAGCCCAGCCGGTGTCTGACCAATGCTTGGGCTGGGGACGGTGGGAAACCACTCCTGTGTCATCCCTTGGGAACACCTGTCCACAGCCCCTTTGCAGAACGAACCTGATCTCCCCAGGGTTTAAGTGTGGTCTGAACGGGTCTTATCCCAGAGCAGCTTCCCAGAGGGAGGGAGCAGGGGGTCTGCTGCGCTGGTGGGACACCAGCCCTGTCACAGACCACCCTGGGGTGCAGCTGGCAGCAGAGGGCTGTCCCACCCAGGACCTGAGGAGAGGCAGGTGGGCACCGCAGGGGCCAGGTACCCTGGGACAGCCGGCTGTGCCAGGCGGGGATGATGGGGAGTGCCTCTGCCCCGTCCCGGGGGCCAGGCTCCCCCCACTCACCAGGGCTGTAGTATTCACCCGGGATGCCTGTTTGCTTGTAGACCCGCTCCATTCTCTTACATCCTGCCAGGCTGCAAAAGAGTGAAGGACGCTTTGGCCAGGGGGAAGTGACCCCCCCTTCCTCTCCCCCGAGGATGCTGGCTCTGGGGTTGCTGCCCTGACTGTGGACTTGCTGTGCAGAGGTGGGATGGTGTAGCCAGGGTGGGGGGAGCAATGGGCGCCTGGGCTGGCAGGGCACAGCGCTGGCACCCGAGGATCATCCCATGGGGTCACACAGCTGTTCCCTTGCTCGTGCTCTGAGCTTCTGGGACGAGGTTGGTCCTGCAGGGAAAGCTTTAATCGCAGGGTCCCTTCTATCCCTGCTGTGTCCCTGTTGGGAGCAGGGACCCTGAAGGACGGGACCCCACAATGCAGCTCTCCTGAGCCCCTGTTTTAACCCATGGGGCTGCTGGCGGTGCCTCACCCCCTGCCCAGGTCTTTGGGGGGTGCTGAGTGGAGGCACCCAGGTGGAGTCCCCCCAGTGAAGGTCCCATGAGGAGGTCAGTCAGTGAAGCCCGTGGAGAAAAGCACTTGGCACTTACGTGGGGATTGCAAAGGAGACCTTCAGGTCGCCCTCCCCTTGGACCGTGAGTGCGGCCATGGCCATCTTCAGCTTGTCCTTCTGGCTGAGGTAGCCCTCGGAGTCGGTGGCCAGAGCGACGATGTGCCATCTCCCTGTGATCTGGCAGCGAGGGCAGGCTGTGAGTCCACAGGGGCTGTGTCCCCCCTTGGGGACCGAGCCAGGACACCCTCAGACCACAGGACACTTGTGTCCCCTGTGGCCACCAAAATCTCTGCTGGGGCACTTACGCTGGCGCTGGGTGACTGCCCTCACCTGGGTGCGACAGTGGGGCCAGCGGCGCCGTGGTGTCCCCAGCTGTCCCCAGGACAGCAGAGCCAGTGGTGGCTGTGGTGTCCCCAGCTG
>NW_010101739.1:0-810 GCF_000699245.1 Pterocles gutturalis
GGTTGCAGTTGTGATAGTCCTGAATAGTTTAATACAAGATAGACATCTGAACTGTTGAGAGTTTATTCCATCAAACTCCTCGCTATGCATGCTAGAAAAAATATAAGACTGCAACTGGCCTTAACTATTGGTTATATTTTATTTTTAATTTTTCTGTTGAGGAAAACCCCAGAATTTGTGAGCAGCTACAAATGCAAAATGTAATCTGTCAGGCTCTGGCTGGCCAAGCGTAGTGTCATTTGTTACTACTGAACTCTACACATTCTGTCCTTACCTCTCTTTTTATAGTCATGCTCCCTCCGCCTGCATTTGCAGTGCTGGGAAGTGTAGGATGATTTATGGATGTTTCACTGTTCATCCCCCCTGATAACTTCATCACTCAGGCTGGAGAGGATAGAGAGCACGCTAACGGTAAATTATTTTTCACCTGTGTTTTATTTTTTTCCCAGCTCATATTTCTTTATATTTTGTGAATGATTGATATGTTTCTCAGATACTTGAGATGTTTTCAATTTTATATAGCAGCTACTCAGAACTCCAAGATTGGAAGGCTTTTCCCCTTCATTACAAGTGTTAGAATTTGCAGATCATCTGCCCAGGCTGTCACTCTTACACCATATCCCTATGGCAGAAGACTGACCGCACGGAGCTTCCCACCACAAGAAAGGTGGGGAGGGCCAGCAGCTTCCATGCCAGCCTGCGTGTACACCTGCTTAAGCTGGCCTGTTTGTATGCGGACCTCTTTGCTTGTGCTAGAAAGGGTCATGCATTGTTTTCCTTTCTGTCCTCAAACAGGTCTCTGGCCCCTCC
>NW_010101740.1:0-5080 GCF_000699245.1 Pterocles gutturalis
AAAAACCGCGGGAAGGAAGCACAGTTGTGCTTTTGTTTAATGTCTCTTGCCCCCTCCCCAGCTCTAGACGCCCCCAGGGCGGCGTGTCAGCAGCGGGTCGCCAAAGGTGGGTCTCCAGCGCTCTACTGGAATGTCCCCCAGCCCGGGGAGCTCAGCATCCGGCATCACAACCCTTGTTTCCACGAAGGCCCTCAGCTTACGAAGCCCATGGTTGTAAAAGGGGTCTCCGGTACCCGTTTTAGCAGAACTCACCATAGGAAATCCTTATAAGGAGCTAGAAAAAAAAGGAGACTTTCAGGGAAGACCTTAGGGACACAATGGGAAGACCTTAGGGACACAATTTACCCTGTGTCCTAAAGCTATATCATCAGTTAGTGACAAAGGGTTTTTTATAAGGACCAATGAAGGAGACTGTCTGAAATTTGTTTCTAACTAGCAAGAAGGAACAGCTGAAAATGTGAAGGTGGATGGTAACTCAAGGGACAGTGACCATGAGCCTTTCAAAGAAAGAAGAACCTCAAACAAAAGCAAGTGAAACACTCGGGCTTGGGTTGGGTTAACTCAGATCAGTTTCATGATCTAGCTCAGTGTAGGATCACAGAACATGGGATTGTCACCACGGAGGAGACAGTGCGCTGGGATGGGAATGCATGGCCACGGGGAGCAGCCCTTGTGCTCTCTTAACCAGCCTGGGTCTCAAGGGACTGCAAGGAGGAAAGCTGTCAGCAGGCAATGAGAGAACCGTTTGATCTTTTCTAATATTTTTTGCATCAAACCTCACAAGAAGGGTCAGTTCTGACCACATGGTGAGCATAATTAATAGCAGAAGATAATAAGAGCTAAGATTTCAGCCTACAGTGGAAATGGGTTAGAAGGGAACAGGGAGGTGACAAGGGATTGAGGAATTACAGACCAGCCAGCCATACAATACGGAGTACTGAGTATTTCCATCTTCCTGTATCACCCATCGCTGTGTTGACTCCTCCACCAATCAACAGACACAATTTCCCTTGAAGTCCCAATAAAAGTTCTAGAAAAAATAATGAAATGAACTTTGCAAGCACCTAGATGAAAACTAGATGAGGACAAATAGCTACCATTAATTTGTCAAGAGCAGATCATGTCAAACAAATCTAATTTATTTCTGTAATAGGGTAACAGGCCTGTGGAGAGGAGAGCAGTAAATGTCATCTGTCTTAATTCAGAAGGGCCTCCAGCGCTCTCTTCCAGTACAGCAGAGACTAACAATCTGAATAAAACTAAAACCAGTATCAACAGAACCGTCTCCATCACAACACTCCCTGTGTCTCCCAGTCACAGCGCAGGGCTGCAGCACGGGGGTCCCTCAGTGCTCTGTCCTGAGGGGTTTTGCCAACGTTTCCACCAGCACCAGGGCAGTGGAGCACACTGTATGCTCATCCCATTCACAAATGGTGTGAAGCTGGGGAGGAAGCAGAGGATGTTGGAGGACACCACCAGAGTTAAATGAGATCTGAACTGGCTGAGACCTTGAAGACTCATGTGCAGTTCAGTAAGGGCATGTGCGAGGGGCTGTGTGAGGGATGGAGGAGAACAGGTTGGCTCGCTTTTCCAAATGGGGACTGGGGCATCACAAAAGATCTCAAAACTGTACCTAAGGCAGCACCCTGCTACAGTGAACCGGGCCCATAGTGTGCTGTGATGGACAAGCAGGACAAAAGCTGTCATGATGCTTGTCAGCACTGGTGGGGCATCCATTGAGTGCAAGGGCCAACATAGCGAATGCCCAGCGAAACAGAGGGGTAACAAGGAGCATCAGAGGTCTGGCAAGTGTGCGCTCTGAAGAAAAACTGAAAATCTGTGTGATGTCTTAGTCTAAAGGAGAGAAAACCAAGGCAGATACAGAAATAATGTACAAATTCTTAAAGAGGTGCTACAAGAGAATGAAAAGAAGAGATTATTTTCTCTCTTGTGTACATGGTAGATTGGATAAACAGCAATAGGTTTAAAGAAGGAAGAAAGATTCAGGTTAAACGTTAGGAAAATAAAACCTTATATATTTCCAAAAGGCTGGGGGGGTGGGAGGGGGAGGTAAAGCAGTAGACTAGGTTGCCTCAGGAGGTTTGGGAGCCTCCAGCCCTTGAAGCCAGACAAATGTCTGTCTGGAGTGATATGAGTATAGTTGGTGCTGCCTAGGGTAGGAGAACGGTCTTAATTAACTGACTCAATCTCTTTTTGTTGCTGACTTTATGATTCCTTTCCAGCATGACACCAAGGACCACCCACAGCCCCCTGCGTGAGACCCAGCTGCAAGAACCCGCGGTGAGGACTCGCATTGCTCACGCCGGGTGTCAGTCTGCACAGTTGCTTTCAGCTCAGGAATCAGCCATTCTGTGCTTCTCTTCACACCATCTCTGCCCCTACCTCTCCATTTCATATCCCTATTTTCTCTCTTAAAATTCATTATTCCCTAACTTCCGTACCCTCGCTGCCGTCAGCCCCGTCCCTCTACCTTTTTGCCCTCTGCCGCTGTTTCTTTTCACATAATAACTGCGCTATGCAAAGAAAAAGCAAACAGGGCCACCAAGATGGCATCTTCTGTATGCCAGTACCTGCTGCTTTGCTTTACTTCTGCAGAGCAGCCTTTACAGCCAATCCTTCCTTTGTATTGCCTCCGTTTTATAGGACTTAGGATCTCATATTTTCCTGAGCAATGCATAGCGTGAGGAGGCTTAGATTTTGCCTGTGGCCTCTAGGTGCTACAGTAATACAAATAATAAGTGTTCGAAGCAGCCGTGTTCTGATTCATGCTGTTTAAGGCACAGGTCTATTGCAACTCAACTAATTGCTGAGCCCCCATCAGAGCTGAGGGATTCTAAGGACTTAGGGTTTGAGTGGGCATGTTTCAAATAGAGATTACTTTCAGCTTGTTTTTGAAGAGATCCTTTGTGATGGAGTGCCGCTATTAATCAAGAACAAAAATAAAACATTAGCAGTCAGTTTAGCTGGAACTTTGTTATTCACAATATATTCCCTGTGAGGTTTTATCACTATAGTGGACTGAGATGTGGAGCATAAGTTTCATAAAAGTCATGCATGCTGGTTGCTGGGTATTCATAAATCAATTAGAATTACTGAAGATGTGAGTATTTGGGGGTAGGAGTTTGGGATTGGCTCTATACACACTGAGTCTTACCTAAAGCTTCTTAAAATCAATACCAAAACTCTTACTAATAGCACTCAATCATCCCTTTTATCATTATTTTTGAATGCTGGTTCATTGGTTTAGATAGTGACGCTTTGGGGAGATTAAATTAATTCACCAGTTTACACTACTACCCACACCAACTTTTATGTGGGTGGTTTTTTGTACTGTTCAAAAGTCATTGGACTGGGTTGTTTAAAAGAACCGTTGTTTTATAGCCAGTAACAGGACACATCTTTGAAACTGGAACCTGGTACTAAAACTGATGTTATATGGGTAAGAGCCATTAAGGCGTACAGTACTTATGGTAGGTTCTTGTACCATTTTTACCAAAAGTCCTAGAGTATCTCAAGTTGGAAGGGACCAAAAGGATCACTGAGTCCATAGTGATACCTCATAGTATCAGCAGGGAAACACTTAAGGCTTGGGTGAAATAGCTGCAGAAAGAAATCATAGAATCACAGAATGGTTTGGGTTGAGAAGGGACCTTAGAGATCATCTAGTTCCAACCCCCCTGCCATGGGCAGGGACACCTCCCACTAGCCCAGGTTGCTCAAAGCCTCATCCAGCCTGGCCTTGAAAGTTATGGAGTTATGGTCTCAATCAGTTCTTTGGAGTCATTACATTAATTCATTTATCTTTCAACTGAAGTGCTATGTTACAGACTCCTTGTAAGTTCCTCCATCTTCCTCATCATACACAAGATCTGAGTGCACAAGTCAAGACATAACATCACTATTTCACCTTCTGCATGGACCAAATATCAACTTCATCAGAGCATTATTCAATCATTACAGCTTGCATTGCATGATGACTTAATAACATACATGTTCTGTTGATATAGCAGACCAATACGTAGTGCCAATTTTGGACACCCACCAAGTAAGCCAGGAACCTACTGGGGTGTAAAAGGGCTGGGCATATGTGCAGAAAGAATACATCAGAGGATGCTCCAAGTGAGGGGAATTGTCCCTTTTCTCTCTTTTACTGCTCTCCTGGCCATGTGTGAATCACCCCAGTGCCCCGGGAGGTGGGCTGGGAGGCGCGGTGTCCCAGATGAAGTAAAGGTACAAAGCCTGCTTTTAAATAAAGTCCTGGTTATCAATCACACGATTTAATTGCTTTGTGTCACACAGGTGCTGCCACTGTATGGATCACCACGCAGAGGCGCAGTCATTACTAGCACAGTGAAGATCTTGTCCTTCCCTTAGGGAGTGAGTTTATGTTTTGTAAGTCTGCTGCTGCTCCGGTGGTGGAGTTTCAAAGAGCAAAACTGGAACAGGTGGAACAGGTAGGTTTGTTTTCTGCATATTCTATATGGCCCTCATCACTGTGTAATTAATAAGTGTACAGCCCAGTGAAGATATAAATACTACTTGATAACCAGTTATAAGCATTCCCATAAAAATAAAAAAACAATTGCATCTTTTATGCCCAGTTGACCCATTCCTACTATGTGCCTGCTTTTTTGCCATAAAGTCAATTGACTGATATCAAAAGATTCTCAGTCATCTCTAGCCTCGAAGTTCAGGTTTGTATCTCTCTTGCAGGCAACCTTACCACTCAGACTCTTACAACATGAGGAAAAAAATCTCACGTCATACTACCCACAGCTTCTGTGCAGCCCAATGCTGATGAGCTCATAAAAGCTGCAAGATCGTGGCTTGAGAGCTTGTCGGTGGCATTTAAAAACCAGACCTTATGAATGTACTCTGATTATGGATTTCTGATTCCTTTTAAAGCTCTAGCAAATGGGCTAAAAAAAAAAAAAAATCCTTGGAATTATAAAGGTGAATTTAAAAATCAAACCAATGTGTCCAAAACCCAAGGGAAGTTAAGAGGATTGCGTTTTAAGTGGATCTGTGGGCTTGCAAAAACTAAAAATACTTGTTCAGA
>NW_010101740.1:5097-19526 GCF_000699245.1 Pterocles gutturalis
CATATAAACCTGAAAAACAGACAGAATGTGTTTTTGTATAGAGTGCTTTTTAAATTATGTATTTAAATGACAGAATATTTGAACTTTGCTACTTAAGAAAATCTTTGATAGAGAGAAAATTCCAGGCACCTTCTGCATTCAGAAATACATTACATTCTAATATCTGGTTCAGTGAAAGGCTATTTTCTTTGTGAATAAATTGTACTCATGATTTTTCTCTCCTTGTCTTGTTTTAGAAAAACAATCAATGCAAACACTGAGTTAATACAAATAAATGCAAATATATTCCAGCAGGAAAGTTACAGGACTTATTAAAATACACATGCAAATATTTCATCAAAAAGCATACAGAACAGTACTGCATTTCCAAAAATACCTCTAATTAACCAATAAAATGCACAGCCAGCATTCAAGAGTGTTTGAAGGAACAGTTCATAACAGAATAACACAGGAGCTGTGATTTCAGATCTACGGCATCCCCCCCAATTACCTAACAGCGTACGGAGCCATAAATCACAACAGTTTCCTAGAGAAACAGAGATATACAAACACGTTCCTCCAATACCACAGCCTGAAACTGGGATTCAGGTGGCTGCTACAGTTGGCATGTGCCAGCAGAGATGTCCTGAGGTACCCAAACCATCTGCATTGACCTGGCCAAGGGTCCTGCAGGACCTTCCCCCCCACCTCTTCATGAGCAGTAGCCAGAAGCCAAGCATGGTTTGTATGATATCTTTATGGCTACGAGGAGGAATTTCACACATTCAGAGGCAATTTTTTGAGTTGCTGCAATTCTTGCCAGCTTGCTCGATTTTGTTTATAAAATATTTCTTCTTACCAATGTTGCAAGGAGCAAATTTGCAAAACATAGCTATGAAGTGAAAAACAAAGTAAAAAGTATATTCAGACAATAGCATTTGTTCAAAGTTCAAAGGGCAGGCGTGCCCTACTCCAGACGTCTCTGGGAAGTAACTCTAGACAAATGTATGAGTGGATTATAAATCCTAATGGTAGCTCACAACAAAAGATCCTGATTCCTCAAGCAGCTCAGTAATATAAAACAGCACTGCTCATCCTTGTCACTACAACTATTTCCACTCAAGAAAGCAGTTATAAAAGTTATGGATTAGGTGGGGAAGAGGCAAAACTAGATCTTAGATTTTGAAACATGTATTTCCCTTTCCCTAGCCATCGCACCATAGCTCTAATCTGGCAAAAGTTACCTCAGCCAGGAAGATCTGTTATAGCAGAGTTTGCATATAATAACTTTCGGCTTACTTTTTCATTCTTAAGACGACACACCTGCAATGGAGGGGAGAAATAGCATAATTTGTATTGAGGGTCAACCTGCATAACAAAAAAAAAAAATAAGGTGTAGATCTTTAAAATTCTCTCAGTGCGTATTTGTAGTAAAATACATGAATACAGAAATATAAATCTATTGTAACCATATATTGACAAATCTGTCAACTTTTTACAGATTAAATCAGGTTAAATTTGGCCAACAGATGACTGGCCAGGGAACTCAAAAGTCTCATGTTGACACAGGCATAAATCAGAAGTATGTCTAGAAAAAGCAAAAAAGATTACTAGTGTAACCTCACGGCTAAAAGCACAAGTGGCAAGACTGATTTGCTTTCTCTTTGGTGGTTGCCGTACCACTAATCTTCAAAAAACTTCATATGTCATCCGTGTACAGGAACATTAAATGGTTCATTGAAGATCTCCTATCAATGGTAAATAATTGATAAAGAATTCGGAATAATATTCAGACCCATTTTATGACCTAGACCACAGCTGACAAAAATGAAATTGGCATATTCAGGAATCCAGTATCTAGGTGCTATTCTTGGAAGACTTGTCAGATTCACAGATATTTAACCATGAGGGATGCAGCTAGAAAGTAAATGGGATATTAAAAAGAGCCTCAATAGATTAGGCACTTATTTATGACTAAAAATTATCCAGATTGAATGCTTAACTTAATTAAGTCATTTTGAAAATGCTGCCCTTATACATTACGTAAATCAATAGGGATGCATTAGGAAGCCCAAATTTCATTTGCTAATGAGGGGAGTCAAAAATCAGAAAAAAAAAAAATGCCATAATCTACAATAAAATAAAATTTGGGAAAAAGAACTAAGTGAAATGTTTTAATAGCTTTGAAATATTCTCTTATTACTGAAGCAAAATGATACATTTTCCCTATTATGTTATTTAATTCAGTCTCATTATTTATATGACACAAAAGTAATATTGTGTTACTTTTACTACATTGCAAAAATCAAAATTAATTTAGGCCAGAAAGCTAAAGAAAACATTTCAATACCTATACAAATTATTCTCTTCCCTTTTTCTAAAATTTTCTAAAATCTGCGTAATCCCCCCAGACCCTTTTGACCAGACTTCATTCTTGCAGGACAATTGTCCTGTGGAATGTTTTCCATCCAGCTCTGATTCACTCAACAACTAAATCAACAAGCCCTATGATGCTCACAATGATTAAAAACCAATTTTCTACTGAGAATTATGTTCTCCTTTGAAACAGAGATATGACTATTTGCACTTCATGCTGAAAAATTATAAAAATGATCTAACACGGCACAGTTGGTTTAACTCTATTGGCCACCATAGTTCTGAGATGCCTTAAAACATTGTGGGGAATGAGTAGAGAACAGCGGGGCCGGTTCTCTGTTGGGTACCCTTAATTCTGATTAGCAGTCAGTGGATAGCGTAGGTTTTAGCATCCCAAAAGACTTACATCAAAGGGAAGAAGAAAAGATTTTGTATAAAATTATACCCTGAGCTTTTTCCGTGATGTTATTACAATATGAAATGGAGCTGTCACAGAACTGGATGATAAGACCCTATTCATCCATAGCAGATGTTCTATAATGAAAGGTATCAAACATTTGTATAATGCACACACATGTATTATCCAAGATTAGTATAATACCTTTTCTTTCCCAAGAATCCGAAAACATTTTCCAAACTGATGTACAAGTTGTCCGTGAAGAAAACTATTCATCCATCAAGAAAACACAACTACAACATGAGGCAAAGCAGAACAACTACATAAATACACACATAAAACTTTAGGAAATGAAGGATGTATTCTCCGGTCCAGACCACGAGGAAGATGTTAAGTATACAGTATGTAAATATACAGGATTTAGGAAGAACCTTGCTTTTAGAATCCCAGTTCTTGAAAGAATACTGTAGGATGTCTCCTGAACGTTGTTAATCACAACATTAACTAAAAGAAGTAAACACTTAAGAATATTAAGTATAGGAATATGAATGATAGGTATAATCTTAAGTATATATACTATTAAATATTAAGAATTAACATGAATTATACTAAAAAAACGTCTTAGAAAGAAGCATGGCAGTGCCTCCTGACAGAACAGCAAAGGGACCACACTTTGGCATCAAAAGCAAGTAAATTCAACAGGATGGCTGAGAAGTCAAACACTGATTAAGGGCTTGGATAAGCTACACATACTAGAGGGCTTATCCAAGCACCATTTCACATGGTTTCCATAGAAAACTTTCTAATATGTATTTTTTGCCGTTCTGAGACTAGTTTACTGTACATCTTTGTTCACATTTCACAATAATGCTGTCACATTAAAAAAAAAAAAAGAAAAAAAAAAGTTCTGTTGATGCAATTTATCCCAGAAACAGAAGTATCTAGAAAGCTAGAAAGGAATAATTAAATGAATACAGCACTTTACTTGGGAATTATCTTCGCACTTTTTATAGCCACAAGTTTATGTAACAAACTGTTTGCAAAATAAAAAATATCACCCCAATTCAATGCTGCCATTTGTATTACATACAGCTGAACCCTCATTTCAGCCCTACTTCTGATGATGGTGACCAGGCATTTCATTTGGATATTATTCTGTGACTTTTCACAGCGTTTTCAGCTTGGCAGTCATTTTAGCACTTTTGCTCAATAAAGGAGGTGGCAGAGAGACTCAAGAGTACTTGCAGAAGTCATAGAGTGTGATATGAGGCAGAAGAGAGCTCTTTCGCTTTCAATATAATTATCAAGAATCTCTAATTAGAAGCAAACTGTGTAAGAAAAATGCAGACAGTGAGAAAGTTAATACAGTTGGAGACTTAGGAGGATGTATTAATAGAAGTATTACAGAAACTTTGGGACAATTTTTAACCTTGAGAATTGGACACAAACTTCAAAATTCCCAACTGTGTTGATATTGTCCTCTCAGGAGACTTATAGAGGACCACATATTGGCACACCAGTGCTTTGGTTCTAAATAACTATCTAAAACCTGGCCTCAGCATCATTACTCATCTGGGAGCTCCATTCAGAAACCCTCTTGAGGATTTCGACAGGCTATCGGGCAGGAGAGGCAGATAAAGAATTGCTGATGCTTCTAACCCTGGAGAATCCAGTAGGTTTGAGGAAAAAATGTTATTAAGGAGAAGAACTATCCTTCACATCACTCTCCTAAGCTAGGCTGATACACCGAAAAAAAAAAAATCACATAGATGAGCAAAAAAGTGGATATTATGAAAGTCTGAAACTCTCAGGCTAGCTATTTGGTTGGGAAATTGAAACAGAATTATAGGAAAGGAAATAACAGAGCCCCCAATTAAGTATCTAAGGTAGTGGGGTGTAAATGCCATGAAATAAAAAACAGCTGCAAGGAGCTGAAGTTTTAGAACACAGTCAACAGCATAAGCAGCACTATAGCGTTAATGGGATGTATTGCGGAATTGCGATTTTGCTGTAAAAGGGTAATAAATTGTTCAAGAAGAGCGGGAAGAGAGAAAAAAAGGTGGCCTTGGCTCTGTATCAATAACACGTAACCTGGTTCTGAAGTCTGCCATCCAGCAAGTCAGAAGGAATTACTGTCGTCTGGAATGACTCTGCGTAAAGATAAAAGGACCACGAATAAGGGTGCTATACTGCAGGGAGTCGTTCTTTCCCAAAAAAAAACCTTGAAAATCAAGCACAAGCCTTCATTTTCACAAATATACTGAAATTCCTGGCTTTGTACTGAAGGGAGCAACATGCAGAAACATCCCAAGGAAAGATCAGGCAGCAAGGAGGATTTTTACTAGACAAATGTCAGATGAAAAAGCAATACAGGCTGATAAGAATGATATGTCAACTTTTGAAATACAGTGGGGACAATATTTTATTTTTCCAAAAAAAAAAAAGGAGAAACCACCAGAGAAATAGAAGGAATGTAAAAAATATTGTTGAGAATCTAAAGTTAGAAAGTTATTACAATGAGATGATTAGGAAAAATGAGAAAAAGTTAAAAGAAGATGAAAGATTTAAGCAAAGTCAGACTTCAAAAGGAAGAGAAAAGGAATAAGGCTGATGTTTCTAATACCTTTGTCACACACAAAAATTGAGACTAGATACTTAGTTAACTACATGCTCAATAACTATGAACACCACAACACGAAAATAAATAAATAAATTAGGTAAGTAAATAATTCAATAAATCAGCATTCAAATCAGCAAATCAATCTCACTCAAAAATATGTGAGTCTGTGGTTAATTTTGGTCGCTGCACTACAAAAACCAAGATGGGGAGCAGTAAGACAAGTAGTTAAAGAAGCATGAGATCTGAGGAGCAGTTAATGAAATTGGATTTGTTTAATCTACAGAAAACGCGATTAGATTTGATTTGGCAAATCTCCCAGTATGTGAAAAAGTGTTAAAAGATAGTGGACACCTGTTTTTTCAAAAGCCTGTTATGGGGAAAGACAAACGTTTTCCTTACAGGAACCACGGGAATGGTTCAGGAGCACATTTCTGATGACAAGGAATTTCCCTCATTCCCGACCAATCTGAATTGACCAGGTGCTGTCAGAGGTGGTTTACAGGCACTTCAGGAATGGACAAGGGGACCTGGAGGAGCTCCTTCAAACCCTTCGTTTCCATGATTCCTGGCATCCCCTTTGCTTCCCCCCTGCGCTCTGCTCTGCATGGCAGCTGAATATGGCCCTGAATTAACTTTTCCTCCATCCTCAGATTGCTGTATAAATAAACCCAATGACACTTTACCACATACCTGAAATTAAGCACATGCTTAAGTGCTTTGCTCAACAGCAATATACTTTAAGCACATACTTTAAAACTCTGCAAACTGTGTCTTTATAGCTTTCCAAAGCCATTACAACGGTGACATGGGTCTAAATTATTGCTACGCAGGAGTGTAATTGCTTGCTATAAGAGACCTAGAAAAGGGAAGAAGAATGCAAAAGAAGACTGCTAATCTTCATTTCCTGTGTTCACATTTTTTTCAGAGCAAACTGATGAAAATCATAGTGTTCTGCATAGTCCTGTTCTTAGACAGGTATTTTTTGAAATCAATTGCCATGCAAATTTTAGGTTTAATAATGTTCCCCTAACATATACCCATACGTGAATTTAAGAACAAGCTGTGTAGACCTGCACAAAGCAGCTTTATGCAATAAATTCAAATAGAATTTTTAAGCAGAAGGAAAGTGGAGGTTCTCTGAATATTTGAGGGCTTTCAGCCTAAAAAAAAAAATTCAGTTGACTGCCTTAAAGCTACCAAATATGACTGGTCTCATAATGACTTTTTTTGAAGGAAAAAAAAATCTATGACAATCCATATGCCTTTCTTTTTTTTTTTTTTTTCCTGGCTCCCTCTTTCACTCCTTCTGAACATATACTTATTTTGACCCTTGGGTTCGAACATCGACAGTTACTTTCATTTAGTCAATATCTAGCTGTCTGATCAAAAGACCTTCAACAAAAGTCAATATCGGTGTTTTCTTATGTGGCAGCAAGCAAAAGAAACTGCAGGATTGCAATTTACTGTATTACCTGTCAGGGTGCACAATCTTTTTTTTTTTTTTTTTAATTGCATACTTTATGGTATGCTTAGAGTGTACTTAATTACTTGCTGCAGAATGAAATCTTTACAAGGGTATTCCATATTGCATCTTTCAACTTGACTTTATTTAAAGAATGAGATGTCTTAGTGTCTTCCTAATCTTGAAGCACAGTCTACCATGGGAAGAAAATCATATTTAAACACAAAGATTTCAACACTATTTCTCAGAAAATCTGTCACCATTGGACTTTCCTGGAAAAAAGATAGGAAATAGAACAGAGGACAGGAAACTCTTTATCTAAAAAACAGACTGACAGAAAATTATTAGTAATTCGTAGTGTTCATACAGTCACTGTTGAAATAGCATTATCAGTGACGTGTTATCAAGAAGCAACATTGCACAGCCACAAGAAGACAAAGTAATTTGCAAAAGTACGGTAGGCCATCACAACGATGCCAAGACAGCTTTAAGTGACAGAAATTCTATGTGTTCATGTATTAAACACTCTAAAATGGCACTTAACCACTGGGGTCAGGTCATAATTTGACATCTTTTTTAATGCACTAATAATATTTAGCAATCAAAAATAAGTGTTTGATAACACCTCCAGAATGTGACTTCTTTCCCACTGAGGACTTGTCTTTGTTTGTCACTTCTTGCCCCTTAATGAAAAAAAAATCACAGCTCTAACTGAAGAAAACAAAAGTAACCCTCCACTGCTTCATGAAAAAATAACAGCTTGAATGCACATTTTAGAGATGGTTAATGACTCATTAGGGTTTATCCAGTAGCCACAGTCAATGTTCTGGAACATTACCCCTTCACATGAGAAAGAAAACTGGGAATACTTGGACATTCATGAATGTCTGCTCTGGGCAATATTCACCAATGTTAAAGCTTTTTCCAGATTCGTGCATTTCTTCAGAGTAACTCAGTTAGCTCCAACCTCAACCAACGTGACTCTGGAAGCAACAGGTGAATACTCAGACCCTGACACCCAAACTGAATCTCCGAATCCCGCCAGCAATGGGCATTCAGCTGCATCGGTGCTGTTCTTACCCTCCTGCTGCAGAACTGGGTACCTCATCCCAACAGAAATTGGAAGGCTACAAATGTTAATTGGCAGAAGCTGTTCAGATTAAAGGGGTCTCCAGCTCTCCACAGGTCTGGTTAAACAATTCAGTATTTCAGTGTACGTGACTGAGAAATTAACTTATAGTGCTCAATCTGAAACCATCCGACATGAAATACATGGCAAATGTGCAAGATGAGGATTGTTTAAAGCAGTAAATAAGAATTTAGGCTCAGCCCTGAAGTGAAACTCATCAGTCATTAACTATGGGAGCCAGAACTGGCTTCATGCCCTCTTGCAGCATTGGCATCTCTGGGACACAGATAACATTTCACAGCCTTCACATACTGTTACGCTTATAAAATTATTGCCTGAGTACCTTTTAACAGCCATCTCTTTGCATCAAATCTTTGACTTTTATACCAAAGGACAGAATAAGTGTGAAGCTGTTTTGTCTTCTAAATCTTAACATAAGACAGTCCATCCTTTGTAACAAGAGGAGAAAAGAGAGGGAAAATAAACCAAACAAATTTCCATCCTTTCCTCCTGTTACTGCTCCTGAAAGAGCACTAACATTTCAAACCCTTCTTAAGAGCTTGTCAACTAGAGCAATAATCAAATTAGAAAATGAGGGTGCACCTTTCAGGAACAACTGTTCAAGTTTTGTTCTGTTCTAACAAGACAAGTTGTCTGCTGGGTTTGCCTCGGTGGCAGCAGAAGGTAGCCCACTTTTGCTAAAAGGCAATTATTTATCATTTCCAGAGAATAAAGAAAACAAGTTATGTTAACTCTTCAACCTGTCTTTCTAGTGAATACTGCAGTGAATAAATTCTTCTATTCATTCTGTAGTATTACAAATGCCAAATATTGAGCCTACTTTTCTGTTCTTTGCTACTTTTTGCAATCATTTACATCTCTGTAAACCAAGCAACATATGCATTTATGCTAACTCATTCTGCAAATTACAAAAGGTGAAAACCAGTGGATAATCAAGCCCACAACATATGGTTATTATTCTTTCCAAATTGCTCTGTTAACTTACAACTTTTTTCCATCCTTGAAAATTATTGTTTGCTTGTAGAAAATGTAATTTCCAAAATGAAAAAGGAGAACAAAAGAGAAGGCAGCCATTCTTTTGGTGACGTGTCAAAAAAGGGCAATCATTTTATATTTCCATGTAAAGAACTGATTAATATAGCTCAAGCTTTACGAAAGCATGCTTGCCTTGGATAAACCAGTATCTACTGCAAGAAAAATAGCAAATCCTAATATTGAACGCACCTAATAGCTTGAATGTAAGACATAGTAGAGGGTATACAAAAAGGAACATGTATTTTCTAAGCAACAGGTAAGCCAAAAGGCAACAAAAAAACACCATCAGGTGGATGAAGCCCTTCCACGTGATTGTAAAAAATATTGTTTATCTGCTGATGGACAGCAGCTCCAATATATGGCCATATAGGGGTAATTATATGGTTTAGGACAATCTGGAAGAGTTGTCCAATGATGGATGCATGCTATGGATTTGCATTTAATGGAAAATGCCAAACCTCCTTCAGAGTCACCTGAGTTCCCTGAAAAAAAATCACTGTTCCCTCTCCCTAGTCTCAGGGTTGACACTTCAAAATACACAAATAAGTAAATGAGACAGTCTTTCTGCCCTGAGAGTATTTCTAAATTAATTTTCCAACATATCCTCTAATAAGAAAAAATCCCTCCCTAATTGCAACTGCAATATTGGAAATAAATTTCTCCTTCTAAAAAGAAAACCTGTGTATTTCAGGGAGTGCTAATAACATCGTGTAACAGCAATGACCATCACCCAGGAACTGATCACTTAAACCAGGTGAAATTAAGCAGACTGTGGTATGAAAACTTCAAGTCTTCATGTTCAGAAGAAAACCCTAAAATTGTTGAGTCTTAAAAGGTCATGAATTTTGTGTATATACCACCATATTTTAAAATACCTAATAGCTTTGGATGCTAAACACATTTTCAAAAGACAAATCAGAAGTCAGTCACATGTACATTTACTCCTGTAGATGAACCTGTGTTCCACAAAATAGTAATTTCACTGCATTTTCAGAAAAACTGAAGATATTCTAGAACCAGCAGTGGGTGCAGCAGCTGTTCTGAAGGACTGGCATAAAAGCAGGATTTTCACTCTCTAACAATTCCATGCTTGAAGAAACCCTTTCTCTGAAGAAAAATAAGGTACTTGTTAGTACCAGGAAACAAAACTTCAAAAAACTGATTATACTGCAATAACTTTCCTATTTTACCATTTGTTAATTAATTCAGCTATCTGCTGCTTTTTTTTAGTGATTAACATTAATAACCTAGTCCACATTTCTTGGTATCATTTACACTTATTTGTACATTTTTCATTGCACAAAAGCACTTCTGCCTTCAGCCTGGGGCTTTGCAGCGTCGGTGTGTTTGCAGCAAGGAGCAGCACCTATGCTGACCTGCTGTCCTCGGAAAAACAGCAGAGCTGGGGTCAGCTGGCATTGTTCCATTTGCCTGCTTAGCTATTTTAATAATGTGAAGTCTCACCTTTAATGGGTGAGTCTCGCACATCTGTTCCCCAGCCACGTGAGCCTACGCACACTCACAGCCAACACAACTCAAGGCTTTTCTCCAGCTCCAGGACAGAAGCGGGTGTCTGCCACCTGCGGCTGGCACACGGGATGCTGAAGCACAAGAAAAGCTGCTCCACAGAGCTGCCAAAAACTGTGTGAGCCTCCTTATGGGCTAAAAGCTGTGCTGTGGTGGACCTGTGGCGTTGCATTTGGTTCTTCTCTCCTTCCGACATAGGATTTGCTTCAAGAGGTTGTTGTGAACCTTACACCAAGCCTTAAGTAATGAGTACAATGGTGCACAGCTCTGCAGCAGTGCTGCCGCTGCTCCCTCCTCGTGCTTTGTCCTTCGTAGCACAGCCTGTGTTTGCTAAAGGTTTCTGCTCCTGGTTTTTGTCTTTACCAGCTAATTTAACCAAGAGTTAGTCCCTAAAATCACAGCAGTAGAGGAAGTGATCCCTCCAAGACTGGGTACAACCAAACAGAAGGCATAAATCTTCTAAAGACCCTGAAAAGTTGCAAAGCATCAGCAGAGGTAATGTTTAGAAACAATGAAACAATGAGTCAATATGAGTCACTCATTACAACAGAACATTACAACTCCATTAAATCCTAAAAAAGAATGACAGCGCCAAAATACTTATTTTGAAAGCAATTCTAACTTCCTAGAGAAAATTTAACAAATGGGCATCTGACAATAAGATGAAATTAGTATTATGTACCACAACCTTTTAATAAACCTGCCAAACAATCACAAGTTTTGAGTATCACTGTATGAAGAAATGCCTTTAGGGATGTATATGGTGAGCAATATTTTTTCCTTGATTTTAATGGAAACAGCACTCTCTGTGGACATCATTATGGACAAAGATGTGTTACACATCAGGCCCCGGAACAGTGTGGGCTTTAACCTTCCTTTCAGTTCTGAAAAAAGGTTAATCTCACATTTTCATGCCAAGTCTCAACAGACCAGGGTAAAAAAAGAGAAAACAGAAATTGAAAGATAGAACACCAGATAAAACAATGTATCTGATGAGCCATTATTTCATTTCAAAATACTGAAAATAGTGGACTTTGGGATCAATTAAGCTACTGCAGGAAATCAGCCTATAACTACCACTGTTGGCACAAAAAAAGCTAACAGAGCTTGTCTATGGCCAAAATAAAACAATTCTGCCTTTATCAATAGTGATTCTTTAATTAGTTACTGAATGCTCAAATCATGGCAAAAGAAATAAAAAGTTGCATTTTGTTTTCTTGCTTCAAGCCCTGAAGATAGGGTATATCATGTTGGATATATATGATGTCCTCATGCAAGTAGATTTTCTTTTTATGAAAGAAAATACTCTGTTTCATATAGCTACGCAAACAGATACATTCAAAGGTTTTCTAGACATGGGCAAGAATCACCATTAAGAAGTACTGATACCAGGAATAATTTCTGAGCATTTTTTGACTAAGGGAGCAAAAAAACCCACAACACACTGCATTTCTTCAGACATAACCAAAAATATTTGTTGCATCTGTGCTATATCATCTTCTTGGTGAACTGGCATGTTCATGTGTAAGACTGATCACAGATGCCAAACTTCATTCCCCTCAGAAGAAATCCCAGCTAATCATACCGAAATACCAAAATCAAGCAGAAAAAGCCCATGCCTTAAACATTGCAGATCTGTGAACCACGCAAGCAACGAAAGAGCCTGAGCTAGGTACTCCACACTTTTGTGCATGAACACAAAGTGAGAACTCCACAGACCTTTTTTTTTTTTCTCATTTACTCATTTACAGGTAAGCCCCTCCAGACTCATGGCACTGACTACTATGACATGTAGGGTCCATTTATTAAACAGAAAAGGAAAGCAACTGTTTTCTGTCAAATTATCACTTTATATGTTGGTCTGTAGTTTTTCTTCAGTATAATTTAATATATTTATTAAAAGTTACAGGAAATGGCTCATTGTGTGTGTAATGTTTTTAGTTTTGTTTCACTAAATAATGTTCAGCATTTATCTCCAGATGGATTAGGTAAGCATATAAATAAACCACAGTAATTTATGTCATCCCAATGTGAAAAGAAAGAAGACATCAGAGATCATTTAATAAGAGGCTAGACAGAATATCCCCATGAAACCAGCATCACAAATAAAACTACTTTCACATTATATTTACATCAGATAGAGTTCTGATGTCATATGGTAAAGACAAAGACTCAAAAAGAAGCCTGAAACACTCTTCACAAAGTCATTCTGAAGTACCCATTAATGTTACAAAATATTTATTCCCTTTTCAAGTGTAATAATCTCCGTCAGCTGATTAAGGTTTCTCAGTTCAGAATAGGATGGTTTATCCAAGGAGATGCTATAAAAATGAACAACTACCACACAAATTTTTCTTTTCAAGGAAAACATTTAGAGCATTTAGAGCACAACTAATTTAAACTAGCCAAAACCTATTTTTTCAAAACCAGTTGTGATATCAAAGCAGATGTCATGGCCCTGAAAGCACGAAAATATTTCTAACCAGTTTCTTTCTTGTTATCTCTCTTTTTTCTCTCTTGTATGATCCAGCAGAAGCCCTCAATCTAACACACTTTTCTTTGAGAAGGGTAGCGAGCTTGCTGTGCGCTGTCCTCGCTGCCCAAAGGATCTGGAACTCCACCATGTCACGGTCACTGCAGCCAAGGCTGCTCTGGACCTTCACAGTCCCCACCTGCCCTTCCTTGTTGGTGAGAAGGAAAGTGTCCTAGAAATGTGTCGATCTTCACTAATTTTTTGTTAGGCAACTGGGAAAAGGTACTAAATTGAGTAACAGAGTTCTCTCATTAAAAAATAACTTAAAATAATGACAAAATGCAATCTTACTATGAAGTTTTGAAGTAAGAAACATAACTGGATCCTGTAAATGTAACACCAAAAGAGAAGGAGCTAAGAAGTAAAAATTAAAAAGATTACCTTTAGCAATTTTTTTTTTACTTAACTAAAATAAATAATTAAAATTGATTTTAAAAAAGACTGCCATTTCCTCTGGAATTGTTATTGAAATGGATATATTCCTATTGAAATGAATCAGTTCCAACAAAACTGCATTTTCCGATTAAAAACTGTCCTTTGGAAACATTTCAATCAGTCATCCCTAGTTCAAAAAGAGTAGCTTGTACTTCACTATCTTCTAAATGTTTAGTCTACTTATTGAGTTAAAGCACTATTTTATTGAGCGAAGTTTATCCTGGGAATATTCCAAAGCAACAAAATGAAGAATTAATTTGTCATGCCTATTATAATGACAAAGTGTTGGTATTCATGCCAATATCACCTATATATTTCGAATTCTAGCAGCTTAGCAATAGCTAGTAGATATTGAAAATATGCCATTGATCAATCTTGGACATCTTCCATGAGTATATACTCTTTATTCTCTAATTTAAAATAAAATGTGTTAAAGCATTACATTTGCCAAAAGCAACTGCCTACTTAAACTATTTCTCAAAGTTATTTAATATCTCTTATAATTAGGAACTCATTAAGGAAACTATTCAACAAAGTTTAAAATTTCTTTAATGTTTAATTGCATCTTTGATCATTAATTACATCTGCAGACAGACATAACTTTTTAAATCTTAATTTTCTCATTTAAGTTTGAAATAGAGTTCATTGCCCAATAAATTTTATCTTAGTGCAAAGATGAGGCCCATGTATTGATGAACCTTTTAAAAGAAACCTACAGCTCAATCTGAATAAAATTCTATTTATCTACCATATCATAATATGGGAATGAAGAAAGTCAACTTTGCAGATGAACTTTTGAGTGCCGTGGAAACAGTCTTTCAGATTTATTATTTATACATTTTATAATACAAGCTAAGACACAAAGACTATTTATATATAAATATCTACTTGTCGTGGGTTAAAGTTAACTTAAAG
>NW_010101741.1:0-3623 GCF_000699245.1 Pterocles gutturalis
CATTCTGTGATTCTGTGATTCTGTGAGGACTCCACGTCAGAGCAGGTGGACATGCCCTGGAGGAAGCCGCAGCCCATGGAGAGTCCATGCAGTAGCAGGCTCTCATCTAATTTTCTCCTCCTGTTCTGCTAAGGAGGGGGAATGAGAGAGGGGCAGAGTGGGTGTCTGGCAGACCGACAATGTCAGCCCATCACAGTTAATTTTCCTTTGATGTTAAAACCCAGAAATATTGCAAAACAATTAAGTAGTATAGGGAATATGTTATCCTCTTCTGACATCCTAATTAAAATGAAATAATACAAATACAGCACCAAAGCATGATAGAATAGAAATTATCGTGAAAACTGACATAATTATTTCCTGTGGATTTCACCAACAAACTCAGTCTTACTTCCTCCAAATGCAGTTTATCAAATTCAAGGCTGTTATTATATATTTAGTTTGAAATGTTTCAGGAGTTTAACCTGTGTTATGTGTTCTATGTTTAAACTGGATACAGACCTCTGCTTTTCTTTATTCTCTTCTATGTTTCCTTAGTTGCATGTCTTCGTATCTCTACTGTTCCTTGTTTTTCTAGCACCTCCACCCCTCCTCATATTCTCTGCTACCCACCATTCTCTTCTTCTCAGATACAATAAATATCTTTCAAGGTAACATTCACTACAATTCTGGAATACAGAAATAAAGTATCAGAATGTGTGTAGAAGTTGTTATTTTCTCTGTTTGTAACTGTCGGCATCACAGTCTCTTGGACTTCATTTTATCATCTATCGTCTCCATGTAAGACCTAGTCTCACCCACATTTATCTAGCCTCTGCTGGCAAGACATATTTGGCAACTACAATCTTCTAGTTACCATGACAGGATTAACACTTACATTCCATACAGTTCTTTCCAACACACAGAATTCATACTGTTACACTTTCTGCTATCCAAAAATGACAAATTAATTATAATTTAGCTTTACTTACTTTATCTGCTACCTCTTTTAGCAACAGAAGACACAAAAATTAAACCTCACACCATGTCACCTAGGTAGGTTATGAATAAGAGAGAGTGAGATTTTACATTTCTAATGCTTATAATGCTTAAGGAGGACAGGTTTGCCAATACTGGTTTATTCAGGGATTTCTTAAGTTGAAAGTATTCAAAAGATTAGTTAACTAAGTCCTGAATGCAATGAAAGGTAGCTACATTTGAGTCCAGCTCCCCTTCCTCAAGAAAATTTTCAAAATGCTTGCAAAATATCCCCCCCCCCCCCCAAAAAAAAACCTCCCCCAGACAGTTCTACATGAAAATACCAAGGGTTTCATACCCTCTCATCCATTAGGCATGTAGCCAAAAGCATTAGAAAATATATTTTCAGTCTCTTAACGATAAGCAGAACACTTTTTGGGTGGATACGTAACCAATTGGTTTTGCTGGAGTCACAGAACAGGTTGCTTGAATTCCCACCTATTTATTCTTAGTCTAATCAAAATTTTACCAACAAGTAAGTCTAACCAACAAGTTATTAATACACTAAATAAAATTAAAATAACATTAACACAGTTCAAATTATATATAGGAAAACTTCCTAGTATCAGTCCCTTTCTCTGTTTTCATGCTCAGCCTTCTGCTGCCCCTGTGGTGGGCTGTATAGGTGAGGGTTTGTGTCTGACAAGTGTCTGTATTGGGAGTCATCAGCAACCTAAGTCCTTTACTGGGATTAGTAAAATGTTGATTTCTTATTCCACATGCTAGGATCTACCTCAGATAATTTTTATGTGTCTGCTAACATGCTCAACGCCTTGTTTCCTTTTCATTGGTCTGCAAGTCCATGATGTCTCCAAACGCTCTGAATATGTTGTGCTTTACATATACTGGAAGATTGTCCTTTGCGCTTTATGTTTTCTCAAACACTTATTTTCCAGATCCAAAGACTGCATTTCTTTGATGACCAGAAGATGACCATTGGTGAGGTTTGTATAGGTCTAGAGCCTCCAGTATTATCTTGTGCCTGGACTTTCAAGGCCTTTGTTGTCATTGCATACTGGCACTCTTCCATATTGCATTTTATTCTAGGGTGTCAGTTCTTTGAATTATAGAACCACATAATGGTTTGGGTTGGAAGGGACCTTAAAGGTCAGCTATGTCCCATGGACAGGGACACTTTCCATTAGACCAGGTTGCTCAAAACCTTATCCAGCCCGCCTTGAACACCTCCAGGGATGGGGCGTCCACAGCTTCTCTGGGCAACCTGTTCCAGTGTCTCACCACCCTCACAGTAAAAAAATTCTTTCTAATATCTAATAAAAATCTACCCTGTCTCATCTTAAAACCATTACTCCTTGTTCTATCACTACATTCCCTGAGAAAGATGGCCTCTCCATCTCTCCTGTAGGCCCCCTTTATGTACTGGAAGGCTGCTATAAAGTCTCCCCGCAGCCTTCTCTCCTCCAGGCTAAACAAGCCCAACTGTCTCAGCCTGTCCTCATACGGGAGCTGCTCCAGCCCTCTGACCATCTTTGTGGCCCTCTTCTGAACCCACTTCAGCAGCGAGTCTTTCCTGCACTGAGAACTCCACAGCTGGGCTGAGTACACCAGGTCTGGTCTCACGAGAGTGGAGTAGACAGGGAGAATTACCTCCTTTGACCTGCTGGTCATGTTTATTCTGATGCAGCCCAGGATGCAGCTGGTTTTCTGGGCTGCAAGCACACATTGTCAGGTCACATTGAGCTTCTCATCAACCAGCATCCCCAAGTCCTTTTCCTCAGGGCTGCTCTCAAGCCATTCTCCACCCAGCCTGTATTTGTGCTTGAGATTGCCTTGACCCTTGTGCAGGACCTTGCACTTGGTCTTGCTGAATTTCATGAGGTTTGCCCAGCCCCACCTCTCGAGTATGCCAAGGTCCCTCTGCATGGCATCCCTTCTCTCCAGTGTGTTGACTGCACCACACAGCTTGGTGTCACCATTGCTGAGAGTGCACTCAATCCCCCTTTCCATGTGTCTGGCAAAGGCATTAAAAAATATTGGTTCTGAAACCGACCCTTGCAGAATGCTGCTCATCACTGATTTCCATTTGGATATCAAGCTATTGATTACAACCCTTTGGGTACGATCATCCAGCCAATTCTTCATCTGCCGAGTGTCAGATAAAGCCACATCTTTTCTGCATCAAAGCCACATCTTTCCAGTTTAGAGATGAGGATGTCTTGCGGGACAGTGTCAAATGTTTTGCATCAGTCCAGGTAGATGATGTCAGCTGGTCTTCCCTCATCCACCAACACTGTTACCCCATTGG
The DNA here is from genome assembly GCF_000699245.1 of Pterocles gutturalis. Taxonomy (NCBI): domain Eukaryota; kingdom Metazoa; phylum Chordata; class Aves; order Pterocliformes; family Pteroclidae; genus Pterocles; species Pterocles gutturalis. The sequence goes on from NW_010101741.1 coordinate 3,284, forward strand.
TGGGTGGCTCTTCCAAAAGGGTGCAAACTGTGCTATAACTATCTGTTAGTTGCTAAATGCATACAACTATAAGCATTACACCACACCTTGATAACACACAACAAAAGCTAACACAAAATATTTAATATTTAATATTTTATATTTATCTGGTCATTATATAATTGCTGTTACAAGGTGAAACACATCTCTAGGCAGGTCAAAGCAAGTCCAAGCAAATCCAGGCAGGTTTTGAGGTCCAATTTATAAGCTTAGCAAAACCTGTTGTAAGCATCGACAACTCACTATTTAGTGGGGTACACTGCTACAAATAATATACAAATACAAATTAGATAAGCAGTAC
>NW_010101742.1:0-12527 GCF_000699245.1 Pterocles gutturalis
CCTTACCCTGTATGAGCATGGAATAACAGTACCGAGTGAAGCCAGCAATTGCTCTGGCTGTGGGACTGCAGCTGATGCCTCACACTTCATCCTCGTTGTACCTTTTAGTGGGGGGTGGTAGCAATAGGATACTCCAGTGCCACAAACTGCCAGACTGCTAATGCAGTGGAACACACACTGGGTTTAAGGAAAACATAACACACTTCATAATCAAGTTTGTCACGGTATTTACACTTGCTTCTAATGATAACCTGTTATTTTGGTGACAGTTTGCTATACTGTCTGTTAGAGTCATCAGATGCTATTTTCCTTTCCAATGGAAACCTGTGATAGGGTATTTCAAGACTTTCCTCCTTTCTGTGTAGACTTCTGCTAAAGAAAACAGTTTGTTCTTTCTTTCTGTCTCTCTTGGAAACTTATGGGTGGACTTGCCAGCAGAGGCTGGGATCAAACATGCTGCCAGGGTAAGGTCCTGGGCACTGCTTGCTCCTCCTGTGCGGTGGATCCAGGCTCACACAAGGAATGTTCTGCATGGACTGGACTCTTTAATTCAGCTTTCATGGAAAACTACTCCAGCTGATGACAGAATGTGGACCTGACTTTTTTTGGAAGCAAATGCATAACACTAATATTTACAGCTTTTCAGAGTTGAAGTTTCATGTTGTCAATTATTTTCTTAAAAACACAGAAAAACGTAGTGCTCACTTCAATGACCAAGATACAGCAAGAAATGATTAAGAGAAGCTGGACACACAGCCCATCCATTTGGACCCCGCTCTTTGAGAAGGGACTGAAGCTCTCTTGTGCTTGTCTGTTACAACAACAAGCAGCTGTCACTGGCTTGGGAGATCCCTCAGCCGGCAGCTTTTGGTATTGCAGACTATAATACTTTCATCTAGTGAACCTGGTATTGTATTTTGTCTTCAAGGTAAAAGCTTTAATCACACATGGTCCACCAACACAGCTTAATCTGAATGAAAACTGTACTGCCTAGCTCCATCCAGGCCCTGTGGGGCAGGACTGGACCTGTTTTACTGGAATAGACACTGAGGTTACCTTGAAAATTTATCTTGTTCGGACACTTGTGTGGCTACATACATTAACTCCAGTATTCTCTTTGCTATGTGAAAGAGCCAGCTCTTTATGGTTCCACTGCATTTAAGTGGCACAGGGAAGGCAGGGCAAGCTGTGGTTTCCATGTAAGCTGAACAGACCACATGTCATAAGGAAACACAGGTTAAGTTTCAGTTTTCTCTCACCAGTTAAAGGACTGGAATGTTGTAGTGCTAAACTGCATTTTGGTTAATATAAATTTATAATCAAGGCTACTAACATGAGGGGACAGAAAGCCTGCTGAAACTGAGACTGCAACAACTAGCTTAGAAGCAAGAGACCAATATGAAGTCTCAATCTGGTGTCATCTTTCCACAGAAAGATGAGGCAGACTTCAAAAAGAAAGTTATTCTTATATTCTCTGGGATCTAAAAAAAAAAAAAAATCTGCTTTTAAGTTTTCCCTTATTTTATCCAAAATGTAATTTACAAATACAGGATTCTCAGCATCCTTTGTTTTTAAGCCATTTTTGTTTCGCTTCTGTTAGCTTTTTTTTTTCCCCAGAAAGTCTTACCTTCTTCTCTTTGGGCGCAGTACACGTGCTTGGACTGCTACTTTCAGTGTTACCACCTGGAATATTAGCTTGGTTGGTCAGACAATGGCATGCACTTTACAGCCATAGGGATGTGGCCATTATCACCTTGTGCTTCAGCAGCTTTTAAGCATCTCAACAGATCCTTTCCATGCTGACTAAGGTTCAGCAATAGGTTATTCTTTCTGAAAATACAGGGGACTATGGCTCAGTTTTAACAGATCAGGATTCAAGAATTTACAGAGCATTTTCCCAGGGCCCTCCCTTATTCTTATAAAGAATTGTAACGACTAATTTTATTAGCCCATTGTTCAAAACATCACAGAATACTTTCTTGCTATTATTCCTACTCCACATACATTTGTAGAAAAGCAGCTCTTTAAGAATAGCATGTTTTCCACTCTTTGCATATTTGCTACTACAGGTTGTGTATCAATGAAAAGAGCACCAGCATAGCACTCAGGCTTTTTGGTGCCATAATCATGCTTTATTAAAAAAAAGCTACACAATGCTATGAAAAAAAAAATCAAGTTTACTTTACAAAAACCTGCAGCCATTTTCAAGATATCTGATCTCACTTATAAATGAAAGTCACCAGGTAAGAAATTAACATTTCAGTTGCAGTGCATCATCTGAACTTAATCAGCCAAAACAATCAGTCACTCTTGAACTGACAACTGATTGTATCTACACAATCATTGATATCACTTGATAAAAAAAAATCCCTGGGAAAACTTAGAGATAAATGGAAAAATGTCAGAAGAATTATTTAGCCCACACAAACTCTCACAGAAACTAAGAGACCTTTCTGGCTTTGCTCTCCTCTGTAACTTGGGTGCAATTCCTCTGTGTATTTAAGAAAAGTCTTAGTGTAAAGCTGTTAAATTCTGTTCAGTGAGGGGATAAAATGTGTAACGTGAATCTACATAGTTATCAAGTTACACTAATGCTATTCTTACTATCTCTATGAAGTGTATTGTGCAAGTCTCAAGTAACCTCAAAACACTCCTGAAACAGCCCTTATGTCACTGCTACGAGGTAGGTACTGTCCTTCCTTTGGAGGAGAAAAGAGAGCAGACTCTTCACTGTTGCTCAGTACATCAAGCACACCGAAAAACAGGACAACCAGCCTACCTTAGTACTTGACTTTCCTGCTGCTTCCCTGAATTCAAAGTTCTCAACTTCAGCACTGTGTTTAGCACAATGCATTCCAAGAATAAACAGTGAATGATACTTTTGATTATATCCATTCCAAGGTAAGGAAGATGTTCAGCATAACTGTTTTGAAACAAGGAGAAGCCCTGCCATTACCAGTCTGCTCCATTCACCTCCATGGCTTACAATTGAATTATTTTGTACATGAAGAATAAAGATGATACTTCATCTGACAGTGGCCACTCTCTCAGATTAAATTATACTGGGAAAAAATGAATGGCTGTCACAAAGCAGACAGCATACAGAGGGCTACAAGTATGCAGTTCAAGTCTAGCTAAACAATGCTTTGCTACTACTGTGGACATGAATTCTCAAGGAGTTTTTCTTACCTCAAGTGTAGACTTAAGTCCTTACAGCTTTTTGAATTAGCCAAGGAGCTGTGAGAAAGGATTTAATAGTGGTCCTTCACACTAAGGCCATAGTTTGTGTTCTAAAACCAGTTTAGCATCTCTTACTAGTAAGGAAGAAGCCCTAGTCCACATCTTTCAGTCTTTGCTCCTCTTCTCATAACCTCACATGAGCAGCTGTATAGTAAGCTTGCTGAAAGCCAGGCTGGTAAGAATGCTAGATTATACAAATGCTTTTGCTACCACAGGGAAAGGGGGGGCACAGACACAGGCAGAACTGCTATTTGTTCCATGTTAAAGCAAATGAAACTACACCCTACTCAGCTGGTAATAATAAAAATGGCATCCAGTAACATACCTGTGATGCTAAGCTATCTGCGTTTAAAAAGCAAGGAGAAAATTCAAGTACCAAAATAAAAATTGTTAACCAACATGATAAAACAACAAGTGTTCTCCCATTTGAAGAAAGCTGAGGGTAACAGACTGGCTTATTCACTAGAAATAATGTAAGAGATGCTCAAGTTCAATGACCACTATATGCTAGAATGTTATTGCTAAATTTCAACTGCAGCAAACTAACAAGAAAAGGAAATCAAAACAATTACTTCATTTATCATGAGCAGTAGTGGACTGCCAGCCACTGTTCTTATGAACTGCTTCTGGCTGAGAAAGTTACTCCAAATGCCAAGTTGTATGACCAGAAAACAGTCTTGGTACAACCGGACTTTCTCATTGCTAGTTCCTATGCAAGCTGCTAAACTGTCTCTTCTCTCATGCTTGGAACTTAAGCATTTTGATGTTAACCACTGAGTGCAGAGAAGAAAACTGAAATGTTCCAACACTTATATCTTATTTGTGCAGTGCTTCAGCCCTTCAGCTTCTCTTAGGTCCTGGTCATTGTAAGAATTCTAAAAGCCTAACTCGCTCCTAAACTCAATGAGTAAGGGCTAAACTATTTATTTGAACAGATAAAACCAGGGTATTACAAATTAGTATCATCTGTTCTGATCCTTTGTCTTTTTTTCCTGGAGTACCACCGCATAAAGGCAAACAAAGTTGTTCCACACAATCTGAGTGGAGATACCTCTGATGAAGGTAGCATTCAACTGTTTGCTAAGTGATCTGTATGACAATTCAGCAATCTTAACTATTAAAAATATTCTGCCTGGGCTAGCTGTCTTATCAGGAAGCTGAACAAAGCATCTTTGGGATTGCTTTTCCCATTCTAATCTTTTCCAGAGCAAGACGAGTCAAGAACAGCTTGACAGTTCATTTGGCAAAGCATACAGTAAAATAGTGCCAGTACAGGTAGTTTCAGAGCTTAGATACTTCAAACATGCTATGACATGATTTGCAAGTATTGCTCAGCTCTCCTTGCTCAGAAGCTCAGTCCCTGCAGAGCAAGTGTAGACCTAAAAGAGCACTTTAACATGTTGGGATCAGGAAAGGGAGGAAAAAAAGAAAACAGGTCTCAAATCAATGCCTCTTCTTGAAATCAAGTGTCCAGATACCCTCAGACACAGAAGGGATGCAGTTGAGATGCAAACAATTGAAACTGACACTCTGTATTATCTGCTCTTTTTACTGTCAGTTAAAATTCTTGAATGCAATGGATGTGCATCCACTACCTCAGTACCTGGTAATCATTTAAGCTGTGCCTGCCACATTTTGACTGCATATAGCTTTTCTGCTTTACTACTGAACTAACATGCGGTCAGCAATGGATATGGATCTGTGGTATGAGTAGGAAGGACAGGATGATTGATAAAATAACTCAGAGCAATGTACTGACCAGTGGAAAGAAGTCTGAGATTTAAAAACTGCAAAGAGTGAATTAGTTTGTCATTTAAAAATATTATTTGAAGCCAACAGTTTTTCAAATTCAGTTTCAAGTGTGTACAGTAAATGCAAAGTCCTTGCCCCATGTAAAGCTTTAAGAAAAGTCCACATTTTGATACATATGATGTTAACAGTTTTGTGAGAGAACCAAGAACCTACTGAAAAGTTATTTGGGCTTGTTCACTGATTTCTTGAGTAAACGTTGCAGAACTACCACTATGATCAGAATGCCTAAACTGCTGGCACAACTCGGTAACTAACCATTTAACAAGTTGGGTATAAAAAAAATTATGTAGTAATACCAGTTCAGCACACAAATTCCATGCTTCACAAGTTCTGCTGCTGTGTAAGAGTCTTCCTAACACCTATGCAGGTAAATTCAGATTTTTAGGTCACTGCATGCCCAGATCAAAACAGCAGCAAAATATCTACCACTACAAGCAGCTATACCCAATTGTGCCTTTAGAATGCAAACTATGCAGAAATCTAGATGATCAGTGCTTCACCACTGAAATAGGACCACACACACCAACTTCAGTGTGTGCACACTGTAGAGAATGAAGTTACTTACTGAAAAAGAAAAATGCATACAGATTCTGATACAGACATGATACAATCAAGACAGTTTAAATTCACAGACATTCAGATTAGGGGGAGAAGAAAAATCATTCAAAGACAGTGTACAGATGACAAGCCAGCATTACAAAGAACTCTAAAGGCACATTTCAGGTAATGTGGTTCTGTTAAGACCAACTGCTTACACACGCAGGCACAAATCTTAATGGCCCCCCACCCCCCAACAATCAACAAAAAAAGAGAAGTGCATTTTCAGTGATATTAACACCATTCAGTTAATCGGTTCAGTCCAAATGTTTAGCAGTATTTTCCTTATGGTGATGCAAATTCTCTGCACTACTCCAATCCAAAAAACCCAAACAGGCAGGATTAGTAAAGGTTCAACTGTTGTACTAGTTAACATTTACTCATCAGAGCCTGCTGATCTCTTCTGTGCCCTCTTGTAGGGCAACCTCCTTGGCGAAGCTTTATCTAAATTAAAAAAAGAGAAAAACCATAGTTGCATCATTTGCTACAGCTACTTCAGATTAGATGGTATATGACCATGTATTTTTCTCCCTTCCAAACACAAGCCAAACTGCCCTTCTAGTGCAATGCATCACCACAGAGAAGCCACTTCAAACAATTTGCTAAGGCTTTCACTATTAGCATCCTAAATAGAAGGTAAAAAAAAAAGAAATAACATTCCTGTTCTGTAACATGCAACTCTAGGGTGAGGGTTGTTCAATTTGCCAGCTACTAAAATGCAAAAAAAAAAAAAACCAACCCCACCACCCTGCACAAACCAAACCCCACACCACCTCCTGATGGAACTGCATGCTCTGCTGTTTAGAAAAGTTTCATGTTAAATAATTACACTTTTACAAAGTTAATTATTTTGATCATTACTAGTTTATGAGTTCACCTGCCTGAAGAATATGTGGTTGACCCTCCCTTAGATACCTTTGTGTTGCATGAAGTATTTCCACATTCATGCAGATTAACAGCAGAAGAGAAGTGTTCTGATTGTGAAAAACACACTTTTCCAGGAAGCATCCACACTTGACTATGTCACTTTGTAATCAGATATCCCACACAGGGAAGCTTTAGCTGTATGATCACTGGATGTCAGAAGCATCATCCTACTTTCAAGACTACAACAGGCCTATAATTGTCCTCTACAATGATGGTCCTTATGTAGGCAGAATTTCAATCCTTGTAATACTGTAAAGAAACTACAGTTCTTTGTATTAAGTGCTAAAGTGATTTCTAATTATATCTGTTGACTTCAAAATGCACATTTTTGTGATCAGAACTATCTGCAATAATTTCACTCTTCAGCATATGTGCAAACACAAGGAGTAGCCATCATGCTGTTAGAAGCTAGTCAGTACAGTATGAAGTGTCTTTCAACAATAAAATAGTCAAGAACATCTGAGGATCTTGAAGGCCATGTATTTTAAAGGATTCTAGTGTAGAGTTTTGGTTAAAATTAAACTGGGGCTAAAGAAAACCACAACTAAGAACTTAAACAGTAGTTTTTCCCAGAGTTCAGGTATTAAGATACACACACCTATCTAGCTTAAGAAAGGGATGGGGGAGAGAATCCAAACATTGCCAGGCTTTGAACCAATTTAAAGACAGCTTGCTCTTTGGAAAAAATTAGCATCTAGAACTTCAGTCTTTCTTGCTAGATTGAGGCTTTTCAAAACCCCATGTCTAGACTTTATACTATCATTCCTGTGTCTCACAGAAGGCAATGTACAAGAAAACTTGCATTTTCAGAAGTAAAACACCAGTCCTTATACCTATGTAATGCCAAGTACAGTTTAGAAGGGTGAAAGGATCAAAAAAGTGAAGTCATCAACTCCTAGCACAACTCCACATCAGAGCTAAGGCCTCTAGCCCTTCTACACTGAATGAAGCTCAGAACAGGCTTATTTCATCAAAACAGGAATCTTTCTCAATTAAAGGTAGTTCCTGCAAAGGGTTTTCAAAGCACTTCTCCCTGTCTAAGATGCACTTTGGTTTAAGTGAGGCTCTCACGTCACACCAGGCAATGCTACTGGTGATGGGAGTTCACCTGGGATAAGGAAGACCCAGGAAGGTAAGTCTTACTATTAAACTCTTACACCCAAGAATGAAGTTTGTTTCTCACTGAAACAAGGTGTGTTCAGCCATTGGTCACCATCAGTTCACCTCCCTCATGTAACATCACTAAGGTAGCAGGGAAGGCAACATACATGTCTACATCTTAGATAAAGGGTTCTGGGAACTGTCAGAGGAGACAATAGTACTTCAGCAATATTCTACTGAAACGACATTATTACAATATAACCAGAAATAGTACATATACGCATATTTATAATATATGAAAACATAAGTTTATATGTATGTAAAATGTGTTTGTGTGGTTGCATGCATCTGTTCTGTAATTTTTACTGTTCATGCTACATCAACAATTGCTGCATGCTGGAAGCTGTACTTCTATCTATGCCTAATCATCACATGGACAACACATTAAGCACTTCCACTCCTTAGATCAGAGTTTGCCTCACCTCTTCTACTCTGCACTGAAGCCACAGGAAAGCAGAACAGAAAAAAAAACAGCAAGAGAAGTTAGAAATATCCACAAACACACAAATAGTCTAAAGAAATCACATACTGGGTTTACTGTTCGCATTTGAGGTATCAAATAGAACTTAGTTATTTTGGACTCGTGAAGGACATTAATACCAAGTCTTAATGTGGCTTTAGTTAATACACAATTCTAATGATTATTTAAAACTTTGGTCTATAGGCAAACTTACAAATGACTTACAGAAACTTTGAGACGATAGATATTTTCTCCTATTTAAACCTCCTTTGTGATCCAGGTGTTGGGTAGAAATTTTATACTGTTGAAAAAGAGTCTACACAACAAATTGTAAGAGTCACTGACAGCATTATTGGATCAACCAGTGAAGTTCGTTCTGTACAAGAATAAGCTGCTAATGTAACAGCCTAATCAATAAGCACAGTGCTTCAGACGTCTTATTCCCTAGAAGAGAGGTATGCTGTTCTGAGAAGTTGGTATCAGCTACTCATTCAGTTACGACGAATTGTTACGCTCTAGTTTGTGGAGGGCTTACTTACTTATTTGATTTAAAGTTTCCTGGGGAATCCAGCTCATATCAACATCATTCTGATTTGATGTTCCCATCTCTACTTTCTGTACTGGTCTTTTCCTCTGAAAATTCAAGAAAGAAGTCTTTGCACAAAGTTTTGACAGCACAAGTATTAGAAACAACTAATGATGCTACATTTAATGAATTGCAGTTATTTCACTAAGACACAAACTTAAGACTAGTCCATGTACAAGGCTGTCTTTGTAGCTTAGCTTTAATTATCTTTACTTTTAGAAATTTATTCACCTAAACCTGGCATTACTGCTTCTAATGCCTCGCAATACTTACTCCACACAAAGATACCAAGATTTCATGCGTGCCTGGGCAAGTTCACTATATCTATTACGAAAAAACGGCTGATGATTAATCAAACTTTGGAATGACTGTTTTTGTTATACTTTCTCACATTAGCACAAAATTCTCATACGTCACCTTGCAGAATAGATTTCTAAGCACAATTATCATTCCATACTTCTTCCCAAGGGAAGCTACTTCAAAAGTATCATAAGCCAGACTGCATGAAGACATAGCCTATGCACTGCATGCAGATGAGACTTAAGCTTTCAACGGCTTTTATTTGCCAGACCATTTACACGGACAATCCTTTAGCTGATACAGCATTATAAGGGGAATCCAGAATGCCCTAATCAACATTACAGCAAAGCATTGGTAAGAATGACAGCTGTTTCCCCCAAAGTTTGACTTAGATTAAACTAATAGATAGAAAGAACGAGCATGGGGAAAGTCTACCCAGTATTGAATCAGTAGCTGCACTCACTTCCAACTCAACCACTTCAGTGTGATGCCAAAGAGCAGACTCAAAGAACATTAGGTAAGCAATCTATACATCTCCAATTATGAACATTAAGAAATCCTCTAGTTTTCCCAGTAATCTAAGGTCTTAGTTCTAAAAGTAACTACCTGTACCATTGTATGCCAGAAGCAACTACTGAACTGCTCTCTTCTCATATCAGTAAAGTCTTGTATTAGCAAGCACATAGACAAAATACACTACCTACCTTCCTAGATTCTAGTAACTGATGTAGGCCAACAATGACAAGTAGTCCAAGTCCAGCAAGGAACATGTACATGAAGATCCTTTAAAGAAAATTTTAAGAAACCATTATGTAAAAATCTTAAGTGTTTAAGAGAGTTTACAAAGAGGCACACAAACTAAGTCTACCTTTGGCCACATGCCTGCTTGATCTTTCCCAAGAACTTTTGCAGGGGGTGGGTGGGGGGGAAAAAAAGAATCTGAAAATGAAGCGCTAACAAATATTAATTATTCTGACCTCAATTTCAGCAACTGTAATCCCAAGTTTAATTCTGAATAACAGAACATTTGAAAAAATGTTGTATAAACTGGGAAGCTGTTATAAATAATTATTGAAATTTAGTAACGGCAAGAACTCTTGCAGTATCATGTCTCAAGATGTTGGGTCACAGGTAGTATTTCTGTTTGTGACAGCTTTAATCACTTACAAAACCCTTAAAAATCTTTTACATGCTTTTAGTATGCTACTGCAAAGCAAGTACTGCCAGGATACACATTTATTGGCAGAGCTTTGAAAGGCCTAGCTTATCTTGCTCTGCATTCCACAGTTAGAATTCTACCTATGCACACAAACAGTTTTTAAATCTGTGTATTTTGGTTTGTTTTGAAGAATTCTACCCAAAATACTTGCTGATGCTTACCAAGAAGTGAACATAAATTAGATCTAAAATTAATCTAGAGAACAGGCAGGAGTTTACAGGTAAAAGAATCTATTCCAAGTTGTCATAAATCTGAGTTAAGATGTTCAAAGGAAATTGTGGAGTTAGGCTACAGAAGAGACTTAACTACCTCACACCAGGAATGTTCAATTATCTATTCACGGGACACAAGCTCAAACTGGTTCTAATAATTGGAATTCTTTTAAGAGCTCCTTTATCAGAGCACCACACATTTTCATGTGATGAATTGTTTTTTCATTGATGCTATTCTATTTGAGAAATATTAATTAATGCAACACCTATTTATTTTGGTTGACCTTTTTAAAAGGAAGATTGCTCAGCAGGCAGTTTCTGCTGGTGGCAGAAGAATTCAAATAGTTGTCATTGTCTACAAGTATTCCTGAAGATTTTTTTTGTAACTCACAGGTTCTCCTAAAATTACACTCCATTGTTAGAATATTTCAAATCGTATCAGCACAGCATATGCTTGCAACATATAATGTGTGTCAGATGTACTTAGTCTTTAAGACAGAAAAAACCACTCCTGAAAGATACCTGCTACAGACAGGGGTTAGCGCAACAAAGAATGACTGTGAGCTCCTCTATCTCATACTCCAAATACATCTTTCAATTTCTGTAGTCTTGCATTATACTGGAGTGCTCCAGAAACAAGTTATTCCAGTCTTCACAGTGGGACCCACAGCCCCATACTACAGACCCTCTGCATCTTTAACTCTTAGGAAAAAGCGCAGTAGCATAACCAAAGCTCAACAGCTTTGAATTGCCATGCAGCTGTACAATGTTAGGTCCTAGTCCAGGTTTAAGCTCTCTAAGCCAAAGCAGATGTGTAAACTGCTCAGTGACATAGTATAAATCCTGAAGATCCCTAGTATTAATACAGATCTTACTTGGGGGAAAAAGATCATGTTTTCAGTCTATCAATGTTGTACAAGTCAAACGCGTGCTACACCATCAGCAAACGACAGTACACCTAACATTCAATAAAATGAGGATACAAGAACTATTCTCATTAGCACTATCAGTAACTTGTTCCACCAGTATACCAACTAAACTTGAATCTCCAGCCTCCTTACGTTTCTCCATCCAGCCCATCTTCTTTTTCAATAATTGTAACAGTTTGATTGAAGACAGCATCTTGAAACACATTGCCCTAAAACAGTTTCCACATAACATTTTAGATTTATTTATTGACCACATATAAAAATGTTTATGTTTTTCCATGTTCTTGGAAAAACTCTAGAAAGTAGTAACTCTTGCACAAAATTTGATTAAGTTTATAAGCAGTGCAAGTTTGACTCAACACATAAAAATGCATTTTTTGGTGCCAGTAAAAAGAAAAGATAGTAGCAAGAAAGGCACATCTGGCCTTCAATATGTTATTTCCTATAACATGAGATATTACATACAAAGGGTTCTTATTAAAACAACAAAAACATAAAGGTACAGAAGCCTGTTCAACTTTGACCTGCACTAAAAGAGAAAAGAAACCCATTTTCAATCCCCATTTCTGCTTTTGGATAGTCTTCCCCTGGACTGCAACTACTGGTTATTTATTTGCTTGAAGTCAAGTTTGCAGATAGGATTCAGGCTAACAGTGAAGTTTGTTATCAAAGCCCAATCTCAAAGGCACAGTGAAATTTAAGTTATCCTAAAGAAAGCTTTAGAGGTTTTTTTGTGGTGGTTTTGGTTTTGTTTTTTTTTTTTTTGGTTAAATGAGTACAGCCCACAACTGCATAGTTGTAAGGCATTCCAGCTTCTACTGCTGACATGACTTCAAGTTTAACATACACAGAATTAAGTGTATATGGGGGGCTATTGCAAAACACAGACAGTTGCTTACTGATTTGCTTAAAAACCACAAAGGCATTCACTGTCTGAAGAGGCAGTAACTTGCCTAAGCAGTTCCTTCCTGACATTTCCACATCAACTAGAAAGATTAAAATGGATTACAACATCAGGCTTACATTTACATCTCTGTAGTTGAGATTGATAACTAGTCCAAATGGACGACCACCCATAGGTTCA
>NW_010101742.1:12558-16670 GCF_000699245.1 Pterocles gutturalis
AAGAGTACTCAAACGTGGCTTGTCTCTGTGGTGGAACTACTGTATTCAGAGGGAGAGCTGTGAAGTTCTGGATATAAAACTGGTAGTCTTGAGGATACCGGAAAGAAGCATCTAGAGACTCAACAATGAAATCCTCTGTACCCTTATTGGTGAAGCCAACCAGAAATTTTACAATGTTGTTCGCTGGAAAGTCTAAAATAAAAAAAATATTCAATCAGTAGAAACTTCATACACCACACCTAGCCAGTTTCTAAACAGAGAATATCTAGAACAGATTCTGTTTTTTCAGATGCACACATTGATAAAGTTTAAGCAACAGTAAAGAAGATGGTAGATGAGCACAGACTCTTACCTTCACCTTTCACAAACAAGATGGTTGTATCAGCACTAGGTGAGGCTTTAGGTTCTCCTGACAAGTCTTCTTCCTCTTTTTCTTCTGTCTAAGACAAGAGACGTTTTTGAAAAAATCCTATAATAATCAGTGAAGCAAAGACCATGCTTGTTTCATGAGAATCCCATGTGTCAGAGCATGCATGAAGGGCAAGCATTAGTATCAGTTCCTGCTGTTGCAGGATTAGCACATAGCCTGTGCACCCTCTAGATTTGATTAGCATCATTTCCAGCATTCATCCTTCTAGTTGTTATATTTGACACAGTGACTAATCTGAACTGCATTTAACTGTATTGAAAGGTTTCTTATCAGAAAGCAACAGTAAGGTCTCTGTTTGGAGGTGGAAGGAAAAGAAGAGAATCTAAATGTTAAGTGTTCACATCTAAACTATTTCTATTTATAAAACAAGCATTTCCCCATAAGGCAAACGAGTTACTTTCACTACAGGGGGAGTGTTTATAGAAGCTTCCTATTCAGTTTTAATTAGTTAAGTGTTATGTATGCCTGGAAATGGTTAGACTGTTGGAACTAGGTAAGTTCATGGATTCACTTGTTCAAGCTCACCTTTGTGACGATTCACTTTTTAATTTGGCAAATGCAAGCATTAGGGCTTATTTTCCACACAGGGATCATGGCATCACCACCTCCCCCACCAAATAAAAGCAAAGCTGACCTGATTTTGAGCTCTCTGAACTAATTGCTTGCAATTTAGTTAGATCATTTGATTTCACTGCTTAAACAATCTCTTGAAGCAGTGGATAGCCTACTAGATCAGTCATATGTGTGCCATGAGCTAAGAGAAGCCACAAGCCAGAGCTGAGCACCTAGCATCTTGATTTCTAGATACTATGCAGCACTATCTTCTATTTCAGTGACAAATAAAAGAAACTGCCTAAAAAGTATAATGTTTTGCACCTGACTCAGACTATTTATTGAAAACAATTTACATCCAAAAGGTTATTTAATAATATTCTGTCAATACTGAACATCTAGCATACCTTCTACCACTTAGCAAAGCTATTCAACTGTAAGCTCACCAACTTACCAACATCAGTAAAAATCTAACAGAATCAAAGAACAATTTACCAGGTCTCCATTTTTATTACAAAAGTCTTCTCCCCCTGATAATGTCACAAACTTCCTTATTTTACACCAGAAATTTCAGAAAGTTTTGTACCAATTTACATACACTAAGTGTCTAGCAAGCCTCATACTCTACGGCTACAAGCAGATCACATAGCTACATAAAATATTTCACTTTGTCATGCTGAAACAAGTTACCCCAAAGAGCAATATGGCCACTGATGTAACAGGCATACCCTGCAACAAGTATCAGAGGCTAGGAATGTAGTAAGTTTTGCACCCTGTTTTCACAAGGTTTTCAGAATTAATCCTGAGCTTAACAAAGATTCTGTTGCCCTTGAAAATCAATACCAAAGAAGACAGAATGAAGTAGTCCTATAGCTCAATGTCCTTCCCAGTTTATGGGGATGCAGCTTAAGCTGGAAAAGAACTACAAAGGGCTTCTATGAGGATCTGGTTCTCTTACTTGGTGTTCCTTTTTGTGACCTGCAGTTTTGGTAGTCAAAAATCAGGCTGTCCCCATGTGCTTTTTCAACTGGTAATTCAGGAAGAAAAGACAAATCCTTCTAAAACTTCAAATTCACCACAAGTTTAATTGGAGACTTTGAAACAGCTATTTGAAAATAGCAATGCTATTAAACACATTTAAATATATCTAAACTAGCTTCAAGCACTTTTGATCTAATTCATACTTATCAAGTGACATTCATGTACAATTACCAAGTCTGTTGGCTCATCTTCTTCAACTTCAGCTTCATCATCTTCATCTTCAACTACAGTATCTTCCACAGCTTCCTCATCTTCTGTAGCATCTTGAGCTGCAACTAATAAACCTGAACCTACCAAGCCAAAACACAAGAAAACTTTTTCAATGTCTCATTAATGAACAGAAAACTTACATCGCATTGTAGTACAGTTTTCAAACTAATGGTTGAAGAATTTATTAGAATTCTGTCAAATACAGTGTTTTCAAGCCTCAGCTGCAAAAACCCCAAATTCAAATGATTGTGTTGACAGTTCAGCCTTTTTCCTTCTCTAATAACTTTCTGAACTACTCATTTATGTGCCAGTAAGTCCAAAACCAAAAAGTTCACAGCTGGATAACAGAAAGTTCAGCATTCACGCAGCAGTGCTTAACTTTGTAGAGGGCAACCAACTTGCCTTAAAAGCCGCTTAATTTTTTAACATGTCACCATACTAAAATACTTGGATTTTGTTTTGTCATTACAAATGTGAAAATAAGACATTACTATTGTAAATAAATTAATTTAGTGAGTACTGCTTCTTCTAATACTAATAATTTTAATAAATGACTAGCATGTCCTTTTCATCTGCTGGTATCAGAACACTACACTTTCACAGGTAGTTAAAAAGTTATTATTTTTGCACTTATTCAAGTTTTAATACATAAAAAAGTGGGCTTTTTAATATGAGCTCCTCGACATCATATACTACTATATCCACATGTTCAACAGAACCAGAACACTAGTCAAAAAAGAAACCTGATCTAGAGCATGGCTCCAGAAGTGCAGTCAAATAGTTCCTTGCCTCTTTGCTTTTATGAGCCAAATCTCATACATTCAAATACTGGGCAGATACAAAGTTCTGTCCATTTGCAGTTTAGAGCATGTGCAGGCTAGGCTAATAACTTTAAAAACATATACACAATACGACATACTTATTTTTTTAATAAACCTAATGCTTTCCAAAAACAGAAGAGTAGAAATAAATTTACAAGTGATTTACACAAGCCAGAAAAAATAATTGCTATGAGAACACATTTTAAACAACTATTAAAAAACTTTCACAGGGAATCAAAATCCTTGAGGAGGACAAGTATATTCAAGGAATTCAGATTTGTCAATTGGAGTCAGAAAAAGCAAATACAACCCACCTCAGGCATCTCTAGATGGTACACTCAAAGACTTTTGCTCAACCACGTGTAATACCTAGGACTTAAGTACACTGATTTTTTATTTGCTTAAGTTTTTAAACTTGTAAGGCTACAAATAAAGATTAATTAAGCTTTTTTATCTGATCAGGCTATGAGTAGGTTATAGGCAGTCTTCACAAGCAACATGCTCATAGATCTCTCATTTACAGTACTTTCAATGAATGTCAGGAGAGCTGATGATGTGGCAATAGCGGGAAAGGAGCTAACACAGAGCATGTGCTGCAGCCCACTGGAAGAGCTAGGTGAGACGATTGCCTTTCTGTCTTTCCAGACTTAGTAGTAGGGAGGCAACTTTCAGAGGGTGAATCAGATAACGCTCCAGAGCAAACAGAGATCAGCGTTCCTCGACCTGAAGGACACTCGGGGGGGAGGGAAGGGGGGGGGGGGGGAGACGAGACGGGAAGGCAGGCTGGCAGCCAGCGCATCTGCAACCCATTTAGTGTAGAAACCAGTACCGCCTGAGAGCAGAAGCGAACAAAAAAACAAACCCGCTGCTACAACCTCAAATGGGCTGTGGGGTTTCTTTTTTGAGCGGGACAGGGGTGCCCTGCCCAACACCGCAAACCGCCGGCGAGGCCAGAGTCCCAGCCCTACCCGGCCGAGCCCGCACCCCGCCGGAGCGCCCTCGAACTCGGCCGCTCCCCCTTCACAGCAGAAAAGAAACAGCCCCAGCCACCCGAGCCC
>NW_010101743.1:0-4733 GCF_000699245.1 Pterocles gutturalis
GCTCTCCTGCCATGAGCACGGAGCGGGATGGCAGCCGTGACCGGGGCCACCCTGGCACGGGCTGGGGGGAATCTGCTGGCACCGGGTGGTCTGAAAGCGGGTGTGAGTGTGGCAGGAGGCAGCTGGGAGATGGCCTGGTGTAACGCGGTTATTTGAAAATAAATAAATAAGCGGTGAACGCGTTAAGTGTGGCTCCTTTTCTCCAGGAAGGAAAATCCATATGGGAAAAATACTTTTGAGCAGTTAGTGATTGAGGAACAAGCAGTGAGAGGGATGCATGCAGTAGGGGACTGCCAGCAGGCGTGTCGGTTTTACCAGAAGTTTTTCAATTTTCTGTCTGTATTTGCTAAGGCTTGATTGAAGACCTGAAGTTTTGTGAATATGTGTTCATTTAATACAAATGTCTTACTCTTATGAGTTGGTTTGAGACTTCATTTACCTTTGCTAACTGTAAGTTTATACGTAGTAAATGATTAGTGCACTCAGCATACGACTTTTATTTCTTCAGTGTCTATCTGGTTCATCTCTACAGCAAAGGTTTAGCACTTTTCCCTCTTGCCAAGGGATATCCCAGAAGCGTCCGGTTCCTTACTCTCTGTTGATAGAAAAGAGGGGCAAGGGCAAGACTGGGCCTGCAAAGCTCTGGAAGATGCTGGCAAGTTTTAGCCCAGAAGGAACCAGACCCATGCAAATCCCATGGGATTTTTATCCTGGTGCGTTAGAAGAAGTACAGGCTGATGTGAGGATGCATAATAGCACGTTGTTGGAGGCAGGTGCTTTGTTCCAGCTCTTTAAAAGCCATTGTTCTTGCTGAGGATGGGAGCACATTGTGTCGCAATTAAAATGTGTGGTGGATACTCCTTGGCATGCCAGCAGGTAGTGCCTTTTTATAGTCCTGGGTATCATCAGAGACCTGGAAATAATGGCTGAAGCCAGTGCTATGAAATATAATTTCTTTAAATGTAAGAAAAAAGAAAAGCTCAGAAAATTGTTATGGGATTTTAACTAACTTCAAGTGTGCCAGCTGGTTCAGTCGCCCCTTTGATGTTGCAGCCGGGTGACCTGGCCTCCCCCACCATTCATCACAGGCTGGAAATCAAACTCTTGGGTTCTCCAGCTTTACAGTCCTTCCTCTGTTCTGCTAATAAACACAACGTTATTTAAAATAACCATTCAGGAGGCGTTCAAAGGGGATATCCATATATGAATTTTAGTGAGAGTGCAGTTTCTTGCTGCCAAGTCCTAACCTTCAAAATGTAACCCAGAAAAAGACAGCATTAATCTAAATACACGGCGTTGGATTCGTGCAGCATGAGGCTCACAAATCCCTTTGCTCTTGTAGCTACTCTGTGATCAGAACCTCAGGGGAAATGTCTTTATTTTATTTCACCTTCATTTTTACAGTGTCAATCAATGGTTATGGTAACAGCTATGTAAACACAAAAAATCCTGTTTGTGAAGAGTATGATCTGAAGTGAAGTAGGTGATTCCCTCCCGACGGTCCCTGGACATGCTCAGCCAGTGGTCCCGGAGGCAGGCAGCGTTGGAGAGCTGTCCTGAGAGGGAGTGGGCCGGGGCTGCAGCGGGCACGGTGTGTGTGTAACTCACGTGGACGTGGTGTGTATGTAACACCAGTGTGAACCCTTGTGAGCTCAGTGGTGCTCTAACCGCTTTATTTCATCAATACTGTGCTACCCAAGACCAGAGCTTCTGAACAGCTTGGCATCTCACTGCATTTTGTTTGCATTGTGCTACCAGCAAAGACATGGTCATCGCTGTTCCAAAGCCACACGGTGTTTGCCAGGAGCTGCCCGAGCACTGCCCGTCTGCCATCCCTGGCAGCAGGCTGGTGCCAAACCCCATCCCGGCTGTCACGAAGAAGGTCAGGAAAACCAGCAATGCTGCAATTTTAAACGAAGTAAGAAACAGCAGCAGGTGACTGCATCACAAATGTTTGCCTCTGTTCTCTCTGGGTAGTGTCACCGCTGTGGCATCTGCCATCATTTCCTCCCCCCGGCTTCTGCGTTGCACTAGGCGTGATGAAGAGGAGCGCTGGCGTGGGCATGGGAGGAGGGCAGAGGCAGAGCCAGGGCACCCAGACGAAATCGTTATCCCTTCCCCCCACTGCTCGGCTCCTTCCCAGCCCTGCAGCTGCCCTCGCTCCCGGGGCAGCTCTGCTGGAGCCCATCTCCCTGGCGCTTGGCAAGCTGCTCCGTGCCTGAGGAGCACCAAAGACACGGGGGTGCGTCCCCCCAGGTGCGGCACAGGGGTGAGTCCCCCGGCACGGCGGGAGCACCCAGGGAACAGCTGTGGTGGTTCATGCACCAGCCAAGGCAAACCCCTTCACTGAGGTGGCACTGAGGCTGGATTAGAAGAAAATGATTAGAGGATTTTGTGCTGGTTTGGACTTTGGCAGTTTATTCAGTGTTTTCCCACAGATCCCCTTTTTAGCACTTGCTTTTACAGCCCGTTGTCTGTATCGTGTAGGAGCGAATTTAGTGGGCTAGGAGAGACTTCTGGTGGGGTTAGTGCTGCTCAGTGGTGGTTTTTTCATGGGCTGTATATTTTCTCCTCTTAGATCTGGTTCTTTTCATCCTCACTGCCCCTTTGCCTTTACCTTTCCAAAATGTCTACTGCTGCAAAACTCCATTGAAGCAGATTGCCAGGCCCAGACCCAGAGCCCCGCTGCCCGCCGCAGCCCCCCGCAGCTGGGAGCAGCCGAGGCTGCCAGCCGTCAGTGCTTGCCTTTAAACCTACCACTGACTAATGTTTTGAAGACCAGATTGTTATTTTTTTATAATATATACGTGGCAAGGGGCAGAACGATGCTGTTGTCTGCCATTGAACACAAGCGTGCCTTCTTGGGTGGAGGGAAAGCTGATCTGGTTTGTGCACATTTCAGCTTTATGTCCGTACGGACCAGCCCTGCTAACAAGAGTTGTTTTAATCTGATCTGTTTTATCTGTTGTGCACAGAGTAATGGACGTGTAAGTCTAATACAGTAAATCACTGTATGTATTATGGCAACATCGTGGAAATATTTCTTAGCAGCACCAGAAAAAAAAACCATTTAATTTTCTGATTTCTTGCTGAATATGGAATGGAAAATATGTTGATTTAACTCTAAAAAAATGCACAGTCGATTTGAGGGAGGGAAAAAAAGAAAGAAAGAAACCCTTTACCATATCTAATTTCATTAGTAAACTGTAAATGGAAAATGATGAAGAGGTAAGATTTCAAAGGGCTGGTAACCCACACATTTTATGTAGCATTAATCATGTGCTCTTAATTTTTCTGCAGCAGTACTCTGCAGTGCTGTGTTCCTACCCTGTGATTCACGGGGCGGTGGGCGAGGGAGCTTGGCTGGGACCCCCCCACGCCAGCGCCCGCCGGCCACACCGCAGCCAACACGGGGAACGCCGCACAGCACCCCGCAGGATGAGATTTATGGCCACGTGCCGGAGGTTTCGTGCCTCTGCTCAGACTGATTTGAAACACCACTTTTCTGCTGGTGGCTCGTGTTTTCCGCTTCACCCTTTCAGAGGCTCTCTCTCTTCCAGGCTGTGAAGAGGGTTAAGAAAGGAATTGTCTCTATTATGGTAATTAAACTCCCAGGAAACAGCCTCATTAGACTAATAAAGAGTAAATAAAGCAGGGGAGGACACACTCTTCTTTCCAGTAGTTGAGGGTAGCCCGTTAAATCCCTTCCCTTCGCCCACGGGTCGGCCCCCTGCTCCGGTGGCCCCTGCCTGCGCCCCTGCCTGTACCTCTGCCTGCGTCCTGAGCTCCTGCCTGGCCGCTGCACCCACCTGGCTTCACCCCCTCAGAACTTCCCCAGCAGTTTTCCTCTTGGCCAAAGTTTTTCTTGCCTGGTTGCAGGACAGGGAATTGCTCGGGGAAGTTTTTGGTTGTGTTTTGCTCATCTTTGTTGAAAGCACCCCAATTTTGCTTGCTGGCTTCACGAGGGCAGCCTCAGCTTTGGAGCAGATGCAGGGAAAGGCTGCAACGCACACTTGCCAAATGCACGTAAAAAAATCCAAGCGATGGACGTTGGGTTTTGTTTCTTGCAGAAATTACATTTGCGGCAGACTTCTGGGCAATATTTCTTCTCCAACGTTGACCCCAGCTGAGGCACTGAAAATGCACACGTAGCTCTCCTGCTTTTTCAGAAAGCAGATTATGGAGGGAGAATGAAATTAGCAGTAAAAGTATTAAAATATTGATAGCAATCATTCCATGTCCTGGCTTTACTAATTAATTATTAATTTTACCTTGAAGGTTAGTGTAAGAGATGGACTTTACTTTATCATGCCTTCACTTAGCAAGATGTTTGACTATATATTTTTAAACATTATCAGGTCTCTAGCAAATAGCTCTCATTTTTTTATGGTTAGCAGTTGGGATTTACTTTGTGTGGCTTCATAAAGTGGAGAAAAAGATTATGTTGTGAAGGCCTTGGGGAAGTGATCCTCTGTCATGTATTAGTAATTCCTAAAAGATCTTTTCTGCTTGCTGTCCTTTCGGTACAATACTTGTTGCTTCTCCTTATCGAGCGTCCTCTGCAGTTTGCTCTGTAAGTTTGTAAAGTAAACTCTGTAAGTTTGGCATTGCCAGATGGTTCAAAAGGAATTGGTTTTGCTGTAACTCTGGGGTGCTGGCTGCGGGAGGTGGTGGCAGGCACGTCCCTGGCGAGGTGTTGCTGCATCCGGCTGCATCCAACGGCTCCTGCCGCT
>NW_010101743.1:4764-12094 GCF_000699245.1 Pterocles gutturalis
GCTGCAGGCTGTGTCCATACTGGCTACGGACAGCGAAGCCATGCCTGAGCTTATTCTGGAGACATGCGAGCTGGATATTGTCTTTAAATAAATGCATAAATAACATAATTTAATGAAAAATATTAGCACATACATAATTCATAAATAATTTTTAAACTGGAAAAACATTAGAATTTACTGGGAATAATGTTTTTTCTTTAATGAAACTTTAGAATTGATCTAAGATTCAAATATGGAAGCATTTATGTGCGTCTGTGGCTTTGCTGGTGCGAAATCGTATTGATTTCAGTGAACTATACACACGAGGAAAGACAGGTCTGTATGCGCAGGACTGGAGCTTTACTTTTGTAAACTTCCCATTTCCTCTCTTGCATCAGAAAGGTTTAAAAGATCTGTTTTACTGTCTTGAGGGTAAATGCCTTTCATTTCTGAAATGGTAAAACCCACTTCTCACTTGTTTCTCTTAAAGTGGACCTGGTTTTAAATGCGGACAAATGGCAAAAAGCTTCACAAGGCTCCCTAGGGGGAGTGAGGTTGCAGACCTCCAACTTTGGAAACAATTTTTGGTTTGGCAGTTTTAAAAGGGAGTATCGGAAAAGGAAAACTTTGCTGTAGTGCTGTGAAAAACAGAACGTACCCAGTGTGGACCCTTTAAAGATAAAATTAAGGAAATTGCAGCTTTCTTCTGCACGCTACTTTCCACTCTTAGCATCTGCAGTGCGCAGGTCGCAGTGCAGCCGCTAATGTGCGTGAAGTTAAGCCGTGCTTACGCTCTTTGCCGGACGAGGACCGTGCTTCCCCGTGTCTCTGTCGTGGTGCACAGGGATGGGAGCATTCACTTAAGCAAACTCACATGTAGCTTTCGGAAGCTTGCTTGCTCAAAGGATTTATAATCCCCTACTTTTTTTTTTTTAATTTGGGAGAGGGGGATTATGTTTGTTCACTGAATGAAACAGCAAATTTTGGCTGACACAGCCCTGTAAGGTACCGGGGGCTCCCGTGCTGGTTTGATACACTTAAAAGCTGCAAACACACATTTTATCCCCAGTGCTGTTTAAAGATCCTTTAAAGGTCTTTTCCAGCCACTCTGAGGGTATCTTGTCTTAGCACAATGCACACACCAAGTGCCAGCGTTACAAGTCCATCAGAGGCCATTAAGCACAGATGTTTTTGACTGCGGAGGCTGAGAGACGCTTGCTGCTGGGGATGGGGAGGCTGCGTTGGAGGCCACCCCATGTCATCGTCCTGCTCTCGCTTGCTTTCCGCAAGCGTCCCTACGGCCGTTGCAAGTCCAAGGTGGAACCACAGAGGAGCCTGTCTGTGGTGCCAGTTTGGTCGATCTTCAAGAAATGCTCCTTCCGCACAGAGTCAGGGCTCAGTGGTACTGATGCAGATGCACATTGGCTCAGGTGGGGGTCAAGGAACTGACCCTGGTATAACAGAAACGAGATTTTAAGAAACTTGCTCCCAATTACTCCCCTCCTTCCCCTTTCAGGGTATAATTTCCAGCAGAAAAATGCCACGTAGCATCCATCTTTGTCCACATAATTCTGAGGTGTCATATGTGTGCATATGACATAAAAGCAATCAGTTTACGGTATCCAAAAGAAACAGCCCAAGAGAGGTTTTCCTGCTGTATTATGTGACTAATCTGACTGGCTTTGGGACAGCTGCTGGCACAGGCACACAGCTGCTCCCCTGGGACAGGGCTTCCAGCGAAGGGCTCCTGCAGTCCCCTTGCCCAGCGGGAGCTGCACGGCTGCAGGGGGATCACTTTCCTACTCCCTGCTGTTCCATGGGATTTCTCTGAGCCAGGGGTCTGATGCTGGCCCCCTTGTCCCTCTCCCTGCCGTGGGTCACTGGGATTCCCGAGCATCTTGTGCCTGGAGCTAGGCAAGAGGTCCCCCAGCCTCCCTGACAAGCAGATCCAGTAAGATATCTCTTCCACAAAGGTAATTCAGGTAACACCAGTCACAGGGGGTGACAAACAGAGACTTCTATCTCTTTTGGTATGGCTTTGCAGTGAAAACATTTTAGACAAACAGTAAAAGTAAAAGGTAGGTTGAGCAGCAGCGAGATGCAGAGGCCAGAACGGAAAGCGACATGGTCTGAGCAGTCCCCGCTGTGCTTGGCAGCGTGTTTCCTCCCCTTCCAGCCATCCTCCTCCTCGTGCGTCCCCAGGTGAGGGTTTGCAGTGGCTCGTTCCCCAGGAGGTGGCTGCTCCTCCCAGCACCCAGACTGGTTCTGGAGCTGCCTCCTTCCTTGAGCCTGGCACCGAGAGCCTGATTTGCAGATAACACACAACAGTTCAGGCCAACGAAGGGCTTCGTCTCAAGAGAAGATAAGCTTCCTGAGCAGGAAGGAGAACAGCAACATGATACTAATTTGGGATGGAGGGGGGGGGGAGTTATGGTCTAGAGACTTGCTTCTTGGCATCTTTATGAAAATATCTGTTAGCGGTCATGCAGGGAGGTCATGGCCATATGGACGGGAGAAATGAAGTGACTGGTGGGTTTGCCTTATGTGACAGATGTGTTAAAGGTGATATTCTCCTTCATTAGCAGCACTTAGTGTTGGAGGACACCACAGGACACTCCGGACAAGTATGGTATTTTTAACAAGTAATTTAGAGCCTGTCTTCACTGCGTGATTAGCTTGAGGTATAAATTGAGAGCTGCCAGTAACCCGATGCTCGTGCGTGTCTTTAACTGGAGCCAAAGGGTGCTTTTACTGGGGACTGACCTGGCTGTGCCGCTGCGAGGCTGGAGCTGGTGCTCATCCTGCCGTGGGGCTGAGCCGGCCCCTTTGAACACGCTGTGCAGCTCAAGGGCTGCTGTGTGGTGCTGACTGCTTGCACTCGGAGCAGACTGACTTGAGAGGAGTTAATTTAAGTGGAGATAGCTTCAGCTGACAGTTGAGTGAGGACAACCCCATAGAGAGCTGAGAAACTGGATGTAACTTGAAAATTCACAGAGAAAGTTGGGAGACGGCACATATCAGTTCTCAGTTAAATCCTTTTTTTTTTTTTTTATTTTAAATTCTTTCCACAGTAGCAGACTTGCAGCTGTTAACTAATCCCATAACAAGTGGCATTTAGCCACACATTTTCCAAATTAAATATGCTTGCATGTTGGACTAGTTTCATACCCTGTAATACTAATACTTTCCCTGCTGGGAAAAAAAAAAATTAAAAGAAAAATCCTCTCAGGCGTATGAAGAGTGGAGAAAGGGGAGATGGTGTGTGTGCGTGTCTGTGCGCTGCTGGTGCAGGCTGTGTAGCTACCGCTGTCCCTGTCAGAGCAGCAGATGGATTCTGCAAGGAGCACAGTATTTGCTGGAAGATCTGATGGGTTATCAAGGACTGCTCATGCTTAAATTATTAGTTAAGGCTGTGACATTAAAGAATTGTTATTTGGTCATGGTCTCATGGCTGTGTTTTGCTAGGAGGTGTTTGAAAATTCTCGTCGGTGCTGTCACGTAATCTGTACTTGCCCTTTTGTTTCTTTTTTTTTTTTTTTTTTTTTTCCCCTGGTCATTTGAATAATGTTTTCAGATCCTCGATTTAATCTGGGTTCAGTCTAGCAACATTTGGAAACAAGCAATTAACTGCATGTTTTGTTAGAAGTTACGCTGGATCTTTTTTGAGGGTGTTTGAGAGCACCTACCCTACCCCCCACCCGCCTCCTGCACATTTTTAAGAATCCCATTAAAAATTTTTCAGGATCCCCATACAAGCCAAATGTATTGTTTCCATGGAAACAATTAATGGGGAGAGCAATTTATAAGACTGATGTAAAAAAATGAGCACTTCATCAGGCCCCCCGCTGCTCTGATATACAATCTGAAGGAAAAGTCTGTGGCGAGGTTTGCATAAGTGATATTCTTAAAAAGGAGGAGGGAGGACAAAAAGGAGCCTGCGAGTCCTGTCTGTGGTACCGTGAGCGATGCCTATTGTGCTGCGCAGGCATTATTAGCTCTTGGAAAAGACTAGTAAATTCTCATTTCATGACGTCTTTTGAAATGCTTTCCCTTCAGAGAACGGTTTTTTTCCTAATCCCACCCTCTTCCGCAATACACACGTCTGCGTTCGGGGAAAGGAATCATGGCTCGTGATATACAAGGCAGCTGGGTCCCCGTGCGGAACCGGCCTTTGATTAAAAGGCATTCAGGATGCCTGATATTGCCCTGGCTTTCAGAGGTCTCACTGGCTCCCGGTTAGAGACCTGGCTTTCAAATGTTCTCTTTGGTTGATTTGTCTTTTTTTTTTTCCTTTTTTTTTTTTTTTTTTTAAGTGTGCCATTATAGCTTTCTCCTGGCCAATGTTTAGCATTAATTTTATCCATATATACACACAAGATAGATCAGAATTTGCTGTTTAAAGCGGAGAGCGAGCAGTGCACACTGCGTACAGCCAGTGCCATCATTCTGGGCAGGTGTCTGAACGGGCCTTGATTTGGAATTTCCTAAAGAGCTTATTTTTGGGAAAAACCAATAAAAATTCCATCCTGCACAGCTCTGCCGCAGGAGCAGCAGGCCTACATGTCTGCGCTCTGAAATACGTGGCAGGGATTTTTAGAGCCTGCCATAAAACATCACCTTGCAAATGAAAATTCTTCTTCTATCTGCCTCTGTATTTAGTGGGGCTGCCCCGCAGCCGGAGCGGGACGGCCCGCGGCCCTGGGCTGGGGCTGGGCAGGAAAATCCAGCTCAGGGGTCCAGCAGCCCTCCCTGCATCTCTCAGCTCTGGTGTACTGTGTAGTAGTTAGATGAGTAAAAAGCAGTAATACTGCGGAGTCGGTTTGGTTGTGTTTCCTCCCCGCTGAGGGTTTTCCTGGCTGGGCTGGGGGGTCCTGCAGAGGGCACTCGCCATCCACGAACCGCCGCCCGGCAGCGCAGCCTGCATCCCGAGCAGCATCCCCCGCCAACAGGAGATGTGGATATAAAAAAAATCTAAATTATGAAAGCAAATTATTCCCTTGTAGTGCATGAGGCCAGCTGAAAGAGCAGCTGAGGTTTAAGGAGAAGGAAAAAAAACCCCAAAGCCCGTGGGGAGCGAGAGGGCCAGGCTGGGGCGGCTGGAGGGACGGGGGGTACCGGGGCAAGGGGCTCTGGCGTGCTGCGGTAACGGATGTCATCATAAAACAGGGGAGAAAAGGAGAGGCTCCGTGCGTGGTTTAAAATTTAAGAGCATTGGGGATGAGAGAGGTAAATACCTTAATTAAACCACCATCCAAAAAAGGAAAAAGCCTACAGCAGAGTGGGGTAAATACACTGGATGATTGTTAGTCTGTAGCTGCCGAAGTATTAATGATCACAGGAACTGAAATCCGGTATTTATTTCAACTGCATTTCCTTCATGCTTATATATGAGAAAGGAACAGACTTACAAAGAGCTCAGCCCAGAGAAATATCGGGATCTCTCTGTGTGAGGCTCTAAAGAACGTATCTGTGATAAATAAATACTCAGCAGCCAAATGAGAAAACATTTTAGGTATTCGGTATTCTGGAGTTTGGGGAGAAAAACCCCTCTTATTCCTAACAAGCTCCCATTGAAAATACATTATAGAAATTGTTTATAGTTATTTCAGAACAGTGTGGAAAATGGTCATGCACTCTCCTATGCCCATAACTCATCAAAGGTGAAAAAACCCCTTGCAGATGCGTTTCAGTTTTAATAGGACTTGCATTTTATTATTTGGTTTTATTACACCAAAGGAGCAAGTAAACAAAAATATCTACTGACCGTAAAGCCAGCTCGCAAAAATGTAGGTCTGGATATTACAGAAATTTGTAATCCAAATAATTTTTACATTGCTAATGAGAATTGTGAATTTATTTTTAAAGTTTCTTTTGGCTACCTGTTTTGTTCTTTTTTTTCCCTTTTAATTTGTTTTTCTCTGCAATTTTTTTCTACTTCTAAAATTTCAGCATTTTTAATTTTTTTTTTTAAATTTTACAAAGTATGATTTTCCTTTGCTCTAAGTCCCTGATTAAAGTAAAAGATGACTGATCTGCAGCAAATTCCCTTCCATCAGCACGTACACACCTCTGCTCTATGATGAGGAGGGACGCTAGAAATGTTGTTAGGAGCAAATTTTGTTTTGGGACATTCCAGCCTATTTTAAACTATGCGGTTTGGGCTCTCTGGGGCCGAGTCAGGTGAAAAAGGAGCAACAACAAAATGGCAGAGCAATTACTTAAGAGGGGCTCATGGAGGAGGGTTGTCAGATTTCTGTAGGAAACTCAGGCAGACGGTAAACTGATCTGATCTCCCCCGCTGTAATAATCCAGCTTGTTTCACAAATACAAATTATGAACACTTCAAAATCCGCAGCACAAATCAGGTTGCACAACTGTACAGTTTCTTTTGAAGGGGCTTGTCTGTTGAAAAGGCTCTTGTAATTTTATTTTAGTAGGTTTAAACTCTGGATTTCAGGAGATAAAACAACCTGTTCAGAATTATAATTATGTTATTTGGGCTCCTACATTTAAATTAATGCAACTGTTTCAGGTATTAACATCCTGTTTTCAGGTTTGTAACTCAGCCTTAAAAAAATTGGTTCAAGATAAAACCAGGCATATTTCAAAACCACACTATTTCAATCTCATTGTAGCATTTTCTTAATAAATTTAAATTGTTTAAACTAATTTTTAATTTTAGTTGCAATTTGACAATAAAATCAGAGCTCTCTGGATTTATCTAGATTTGTATTTTCATATTTTAAAATGGTTGTGAATTAAAAGGAGCTGGGCTGGCTGCTGTAATTTCATGTTATTTCTTCATTCAATAGTGAAAAAATAAAGGTGAAAAAGAAAGTAAATGGACTGTTCCCAAGTATACTAATTATTATGGAGCAATTTTTGGGTGAAAAACAAATGAATGTTCATAATTTTAGGGCAGATGTGGGATTTCCGAAGTGACAGTGCAAACAACATTATGTCTTTTTTTTTTTTTTTAATATATCTACTACAGAATCTCTTATTTTAGAAATTGATTGCCCATATCCCAAATATGTCTTTATTTTTACATTTTCCCAAATATATATCTTTTTATTTTAATGTGTTTTTTGCACTTGTACAGTTATAGGTAAGTATACGATACAGCTGTCATGACTGACTCCTAAATAACCTCACGAAGGACAATACATGTCAGTTCCAAATGCTGTTTTCTCAGTAATGCAGAATAAAACCCGATTTTAGTTTTGCAATCCCTCCTTCCAAAACTGATCAATCAAAGCCGCCCAACAGCAGGAGGAGAGCCCGAGGTGGCGGCTGGCCCTGGACAGTGGCACCCGGGGGTGGCAGCGGCCCCGGCCACCGGTGGCCCGGA
>NW_010101743.1:12125-13689 GCF_000699245.1 Pterocles gutturalis
TGCGGTGGCGGCTGTCACTCGCCTGTCCTGGGGACCGCCTCTTGGCTTTGACCCGACCCTTCCTATTATCTCCCTTCCATTTTACATTCCCTCTTGCTATAGATATTCCCATTCATAAAATCTTTTCCTCCTTGCTTACAGCGTCAAGGCAAGTGCCGGTGTGGATCAGAAATAAATAAGATCACGAGCAGAAGCTGTTTGTCAAACCCCTTATTTCCTGGAGTTCCTGCCCTGGTCCCTGTTGCATGCATTGCATTATACTGCAAAATATTTTTTAATACTTTCTCCCGTCATTTATTAAACATCAGAATATTTTTAGTGTGCTCAGATCCCATGCTGCCAGAACCCGCAGTTCTGGGCCGAATCCTGAGGATTGTTTTCTATGATGAAATCAAAAATCCGTGTGTTAAAACTCGGCGTGTCTTTTTCTGTCTCGTACCAAGAGTTATCCTAGCCACCGGCACAGCTGCGGGGGATGCGGGGAGCCGATGGCAGTTGCTGTCAGACATCCCGTCCCCTCGGCTGCGGCGGGGATGCCAGTGGGGCACGGCGCGGTGGGAACTGCCGGCAAATGGCTCCTTTGGCAAGTGGCCTTGCCAGGGCGCTGTCATGCCTGCCTCTTGCTGCGCTGCATCAGGAGTGAGGGGAAAATATTGTGACTAATTTCAAACGGTGGAATGCAACTAGTAATTCCTGGCCCCTCTTTGCTCCGTCCTATTTCAACAGGGCTTGTGTGGATTCTTTTTTGTTGTTTGTTTTGGCTTTTTTAAAATTAAAAAAAAAACCCCTTATGCAGTTCATTTTGTTTATTTATTCCTGGTTCATGTTCCAAATATTTTGGAATATTATTTGCTAGTATTTTCTCTCTTTCTCTCTCACTCCCTCTCTCCTCTTCTAACTCCCATTTCCCTTTTACCCTGCTTGCTGGATGGGTTGCATTTTCTTTCTGAGCTGAAGCCATTGCCTCCCTGTGCATCAGGAGGATAGGATTATGTGTACTTCTTTCAGACCTGAGGCATTACTCTTTCTTCCCCATACTCTGCATCCAATTGTCTGGCTCTATCTGGGTCCTAAATCCATCCTGAATTGGTTTCATAGCTGGCAGATTTGTGTGTTCCATCTTGTTTTGGGACCTGGCTTTCATATGAATATCTCAAATCATTTTATATTTTTCCAAGTAGAAGTTTTATTACATGCAGACAATCTGTATATGACTAGCAAAAATGAGAAGATAAAGGGTTGATTGAAAACATGTCAAATGCTAGTTTTTGCCAGGGTGCAACAAAACGGGGTTTTATTGTGAAGGGAGCAGTGACAAACCCTCTTGTTTTAAATGGATGGTCTGGTGTTGCCCTCTGGTAGAGAAATGGTTAAATTATGCACTCGTTGGAGTATGAAGGCAGTTCTTCTTTGCTGACAGATAGTTTGACCAGTGTCAGGTTATCCCGATGCGTTCAGCATACCTTCATTGCATCATAAATAAAACAGACAAATTACTTTTTTTTTTCCTAGGGTGGAATAAGCAGGAGGAAGGGGAGGGGTCGGGGTAGATGGGGGCTTGGGG
>NW_010101744.1:0-2445 GCF_000699245.1 Pterocles gutturalis
TGGGGTGGCTTTGGTGGCACTTTGGGGTCAGAAGCCCCATCTCTCAAGGCACACTGGTGGTGGAGAGGGGACGTGGGGTGGCTTTGGTGGCACTTTGGGGTCAGAAGCCCCATCTCTCAAGGCACACTGGTGGTGGAGAGGGGACGTGGGGTGGCTTTGGTGGCACTTTGGGGTCAGAAGCCCCATCTCTCAAGGCACACTGGTGGTGGAGAGGGGACGTGGGGTGGCTTTGGTGGCACTTTGGGGTCAGAAGCCCCATCTCTCAAGGCACACTGGTGGTGGAGAGGGGACGTGGGGTGGCTTTGGTGGCACTTTGGGGTCAGAAGCCCCATCTCTCAAGGCACACTGGTGGTGGAGAGGGGACATGGGTGGCTTTGGTGGCACTTGGGGTCAGGAGCCCCATGTCTCAAGGCAGAGTGAGGTGGTGACAAGGATGTGGGGTGACTTTGGTGATACCTCGGGCTCTCGTTCCCCACCTCTCAAGGCACACTGGTGATGCTGAGGACGTGGGGTGGCTTTGGTGGCACTTGGTGTCAGGATCCCTGTCCTTTAAGGCAGTGTGGTGACAGAGGGCATGTGGAGTGGCCGTGGTGGCACTTTGGGCTCTTGTACCCCATCTTTCAAGGCACACTGGAGATGGAGAGGGGACATGGGTGGCTTTGGTGGCACTTTGGGGTCCGCAGCCCCACCCCGCAGGGCACAGCGAGGTGGCAGTAGGGCCACGGGGTGACCTGTCAGGGTGAGAAGCCCCACTCCCATGCCGGTGACGCTGTGGGGTGACACCGGGGGGTGGGGGGGCTCAGAACCCCCTGGCCTCCAGCCGCAGCGTCCCCCCAGCTGGTGGCACCTTCTTCTTGAGGCGGTTGAAGTCCTTGGCCGAGCGCCACAACCAGGTTTGCAGCTCCTTGAGCAGCCAGAAATCATCCATCTTCTTCAGAAAGTCATTGGGGGCCACCGGGGAGGTGCCGGGTGGTGCGGGGGACCCCCCAGCGGGGAGCGGGTACCCCAAGGAGGACATGACGCCGGCGATGCTGAGCACCAAGCCCTGCAGGCTGGAGCAGAAGTGGCCGAGGCGGTGACGCAGCTCAGCCGTCCCCTGCCCGTCCAGCGCCCGCAGGTAGCAGAGGAGGCGGCTGTAGGCACGGTAATTAGCGGCCAAACGAGCGTTGTCCGTTAGCCCCCGCCACAGGTCCAGGTCCACCGTGGCGCTGGGCACCCGCTCGACGCGCGCCAGCCGCGGGGGGGTGAAGTCGGGATGTAGTTCAGGTGGAAGGGACGGGGGGGGACAATGGTCAGGTAACATGGGGGACATCGAGGGGGCGGTCAGGGTGGGGACTTCACCCATCGTCCCCAGTCGCTGTGGTCCCCTGCGTGCCATGTCCCATGTTGCTGTGCCCGTTGTGTCCCCAGTCTCCATGTCCTCTGCAGCCCAGGTCTCCATGTCCTCATGCCACCATGTCCCCAGTCTCCATGTCCCTCACGCCCCAGGTTTTGGTGTCCCCAGTCTGGACATGACCCCCTCATCCCAGGTCTCCATGTCCTCATGGCCATCATGTCCCCACTCTCCATGTCCCCACATCACAGGTCTCAATGTCCCCAACCTGGACATGCTCTCCTCATCCCAGGTCTCCATGTCCCCCATGTCCCAGGTTTTGGTGTCCCCTATTTGGGCATGTCCCCCTTGTCTCCATGTCACCCTGCCCATCATGTCCCCCTTCCCATTAGGTGCCCAGTCTAGATGTCCCCCACATCCCAGGTCTCCATGTCCCCAGTCTGGACATGCCCAATACATCCCAGGTCTCCATGTCCCCATGCCCACCATGTCCCCACTCTCCATGTCCCCACATCCCAGGTCTCAGTGTCACCCAGCTGGACATGTCCACTATGTCCCTTTCATGTCCCTGGTCTCCATGCCCACCATGTCCTCATGTCCCCCTCCCCATGTCCCATGTCCCATGTCCCCAGATGGATGTACCCACCATGTCCCACGTCCCCAAGCGGATGTTCCCACCATGTCCCAAGTCCCCAAGTAGATCTTCCCACCACGTCCCATGTCCCCAACTGGATGTTCCCACCATGTCCCACATCCCCAAGTGGATGTTCCCACCATGTCCCATGTCCCATGTTCCATGTCCCATGTCCCATGTCCCCAAGAGGATGTTCCCACCATGTCCCATGTCCCATGTTCCATGTCTCATGTCCCCAAGAGGATGTTCCCACCATGTCCCACGTCCCCAAGTGGATGTTCCCACCACATCCCACGTCCCCAAGTGGATGTTCCCACCACGTCCCCATGCAGACACTCCCACCACACCCCAGCTCTCTCCATCACCCTCCCACCCATGTCCCCAGTGTCCCCAACCCCACACCATGGCAGTGCCACCCTCATCAGCCGGCAGCACCGGGGGCACATCAGGGCACAGACGGGGAATCCCAGTGCTGCCC
>NW_010101745.1:0-286 GCF_000699245.1 Pterocles gutturalis
TGCCTCTTGCACAGTGCAGAAACAACTAGAGTAAGGACTGCGCAAGATAAAAGCTGGCACTGCTGCTAAACAGTTTGCATGGTGCACGGAGCGAGCACAGTAGCAGAGAAACACAGCTAACTGCGAGCCCTGCTGCAGCTCAAATTGTGTACCAGTTTGTTAGCAGCTCTTTTTGCGCCAGCATGTGGGAAACTGGGAAATCAGGAGTTAGACATGATTTGTGGCATCTTGTGCCAAATAAACTGTCTGTGTAGCTGAGTACTGGTCCATAGCTCATCGGGAAAGA
>NW_010101745.1:317-12831 GCF_000699245.1 Pterocles gutturalis
CCTTGCATACTCAGAGAAACTTATGAAATAGTAATTATATGAATGCAGACCATAGTCATTGTACAAGCAGGCAAAAATAATATTTCAACCTGTTGTTTTAAATGCTCATCTTGTAGTAGAAATTTACCTTTTCTTGTCTGTTGAAGGTTGCCAAACTTGCCGCTATGGAACTTTTAATGATCAGCCCAATGGCTCCTGTAAAAACTGGACAAAGTAAGTAACAGAAGAAATACTACAGCTATTACACGTGACTGGATTATTTTTCCCATTTTTTTTCTTTTTTTCTGTTTTGCTTTAAATGTCTTTCAGGTGCTCTGCAAACCAGGTCCTAGAGCCTGGAACTGCAGCAAAAGATGTCATTTGCAAACATGCTTCAGATAATCCCACTTTAGTCACTACTCTACCTACGTCTCCTGCAGTTCCATTTTCTATCACTGTGCCAGGTGAGTCACTGGATAATATTGCTTATAGAGCTAAAGAATTATGCCCTACATGGAAACGTACTATAGCTCACTCACTTACCGTTTAAAGCAAGAGTCCTTTCTTCTATCCATTTCCAGTGTTGCAGAGTTATCCAGAAGCAGAGTTAGAGACAAAGTTGTCAGCTAATTCAAGAGCAGTAGAATTTTCCTCTGTGACACTTCTTAGAGAACATTGTTTGCTTCCTAGGGAAGGACCTCCAGATGGACATTATCAGAATTTCTCTTACTGTAGCTGGGCTGTTGTGCTTAGTGTTTCTGCTGCCTTCGTGTGTATGCTTCAGTATCTGGCAAAAAAAGAAACTACATGCTGTCCTCAAGAAAAGTAAGATCAATACACTCTTCAATTTTTCTTTTTGAAACTAGACAGAAATCAGGAATCTAGGTTTTTAACTATCTTTCAAAGATAGTTGCAGATAGCTTCATTTTTTTGGGTGACAAACTGAAAGGAAAACAGTTTTGGAATTTTTATTGCAGAAAGCACCTAATTACCTGTGGGTGTTCTGTCAACATTGCAGGCTACCTGCATGCATATGCAAAGAAGTGAAGTGTTCACAGGAGGTGAAAAAGCTCAGCTGAGCCCTGCTGATCTAGTTAAGGGTCAGCTCTGTTAATTACTTTCAGGTGCAATAGCACTTTCCTCAGAAACAGTATGTATGGCCTGGAGTGAGCATCTTTGGCTGCAGCAGAAGGGGGCATCAGTCTGGATGTACTGCTGCACGGGTGCAGAGTCAGCCTGAATCCAGCACTGGCCTCTGAGAGCTAGTAAGCCCCAGAGAAGCTTAAGCATTCAGCACAAAGACGGGGTGGAATTGCATCCAACATAGTTCATAGTTGGGATTTTTTGTTTGTTTGGGTTTCTCTCCCTCTCTCTTCCTCTCCCCTTTCCTAGAGATCTTCTAGTGTAATTCTGAGTACAGGAGACAATAGCATTACTCCAAAAAATCTAATAGCTCCATGTTGGTCTTCCTTTCATTCCT
Organism: Pterocles gutturalis; assembly: GCF_000699245.1. Classification (NCBI taxonomy): domain Eukaryota; kingdom Metazoa; phylum Chordata; class Aves; order Pterocliformes; family Pteroclidae; genus Pterocles; species Pterocles gutturalis. The sequence goes on from NW_010101745.1 coordinate 1,777, forward strand.
ATGGCAAACAGAGCACTGGCATCCCCGGTTACATTAGGGAAAACAAAGTGCCGTAAAGTAGTTTTATCAGATATATATGCTGTTGAGGAATAATTTCAGATATTGAATCAGTTGGAAGAATTTTTCTTTACAACTTCCTGCACTTGTGACTGAGGAAGTGTGAAATAAGATGGCTGAATAAATACAACAGAAACTGAACATCTGATCTCCCTCTGTAGTGCATACCACACCTGAACAGTCAATTCAGGAAGATGATGCCTGCAGCTGCCGCTTTCCTGAGGAAGAACAAGGTGAATATCAGGAACGTGGGAAATCCACAGAATTCAGAGATCTTTTGGTGAACTAAGAACTGGACTGTCCAAGTCAACCACATTTGAATTTTCTTTTGTAACACAGAACAAGAACCTTTTTACATAAGTAGAGAGGATATCAGAATTTCAGAGCACTAAATAGCCCAGCCATTGAGGAAAAAGTGCATCTTTTCAATCTCTTAAAAAGTAATTAAAAAGATCTCGTTTGCTGACTTTCTTCCTTTAGGACTAAGAATCATATTTCTACAAAGCAGTACTTGATCTACATACAGAAAGAAGTACTGCACTTAAAAGCAGTAATAAGAAGGGCAGAATGGCATTCTGGTCCCTTTTATAAATGATGCCTGAGCCATAATTTATATGCAGTCTGAAAGCATTTGACCCTAAAAAGGAGATCTGTAGCACACGGCAGAGCCACACGTGCCACTCATGGTCTCCTACCATCACCAGCCATCCTCTTGAGTCTAGAGCTGCAGCTCCTCCTAAGGTTTGGCTCAAACCCACCAGTCTTGGGTTTAGTGTGCAAATACAGACAGACATCATTTCAGATCCCATCAGCCCTAGAAACAGGTACCTGGCCTGACCACTGCACACCTTCTTACACATAGGAGAGAGGAAGCCACAGAAATCTAGAACTGCAAAGTGTTTCATAATAGCTGGCATCTGCTGTTGTATTACACTGATTGGCTCAAGGGAGGCAGTGGAAAGACTGAGAAAAGCTGTGGTTGACTTGATCTTAGACATAGATGTTACTGTGCAGCTGGACTGCACCACCTTCAGTCCTACATCATTCAGCTTTGATCTTTTAGGTGATGTAAACATAATATGTACATTGGAGATGTGGCATATGTAGCTATGATACATTTCTGGTACTATTTTTGTAACTGAGGTTGGAAGGATTTTAACATCAGACACTGTATCTGTCTCTTTGATCAATTACTGTTACTTTGGTCTTAAAAAAGAAAATCATGTTTGAGTCATGGTATTCACATCATCATTTTTAACCTTTTACACAAACATTTTATTTCTTCTTATTAAAAAGAATGAAAACCCACCGATGTATCATGTAAAGCATGATTTTTTCCCTCTGTGATTTCAACTTAGAGAACACTGTTTGAAGAATGACAGCCCATCTCTCCCTTCAGCAGAAGATGCTGATAGCAGATTATTTTCACCAAACCACACTTACACATTTAGATAAACTTGTATACAAGTAAATATAAAACAGTATGTCAGAAAATAAATGTAATACTGAAGCCTGAACTGTGGAGTTAAGCATATTTAAATAAATGTTTATTTTTATTCCTAGCCCAAGCCTCCTTTCCTCTCTATTAGTACTTTCAACCATGAGAACTAAGTGAATATTATGTCAGGTTCACAAACTTAAATACACAAACAGGACACATGAAAAGCCACCAATCTATTTATAAATCAAAGAGTAACCTTTGCACCAGTGGATGATTTCTTAGAACAGGATAAAATAGTTATGCTTGTGATTAGTTTCTAATCCCCACATAAGGTATGAGAATTAATGTACACACGCTGTAAAAACTCAAAACAACTTGTGTTTTCTCTGTGGAGAAAAGAGATACCAGTTGGAATTTTACATTTTGTTAGTGCATTCTGCCTATAGTTTGAAATGCTCCAAAGACAGTGCAAAACCCTTTTTCCTTTTCTGCACCTAAAGCAGAAGTAAATCTATTTACTGAGCAATGATGTGCTCATTACACCACTTTTTCCAGTTTGATTTTGCTGTTTTATACTGAAGCTTCAGGAGTCAGATAAAATTCCTATGAATCAAAAAAACACGTTGAGAAAAAAAAAAAGTCTTAGATAAGTGCAAATTGATTTCTGACAATAATGGACACATTTACACCAAAATTGTCTTTCTGAACTGTTCCAAGGAATAGTCATTCACAGAAAGAAAATAAATTCTGAATAAAATCTCAGGAGCGATCTTCCTTTCAATCAAAGGATTATGTGGGTAATTCTACCTGTGACTTCTGTCATTTAAGAGTGTGGAAGCCAGAATTAATGATTAAACAGATGTTGCTGGCACAAGAATCCTTTGTCAGACATATGCAGACATGCCTGCATTTCACAACAACGCCCATCATCTGTGAAATACTTCAACTACATCTACAAAGCAGATGTGTTTATAAATAAGAATCAAGAAGCCCTGAGAGCTGTGGAAAAGTATTTTTTGGTGATGTCAAATAATTGATAGATCATGTCTGTCTTGGCTTCACAGGGAGCTTTTATTGAACACACAGATCCTTTCATACCTAAAGAAACTTAGCAGTTCATGCAGAAATCATGCAGATCAGTCCTTCGAACTCACTGAGCTCTAAGTGTTGTCTGCTTTCTGTGACTGTCTCCTTTCTCAAGTCTTTAAATTTACTATGTAGAAAGCAAACAGGAACTGGGAATGCCATGACGACTCTCAAGCAGCCCAGGTGGCTGAGGATGAGGTAACAGGCCAGATGCAAGCTTTTTGTATTTCCATTTGTGTTTTTTGGAAGTCAGAAAGTGTCCTCTAAGCCAGACTATGTGCAGAAGCCCAGGTGATGTCAGGGAGAGTTCTGAAGGCATGGAAAAAGGAGACAAATCCTCTTTAAAGATAAGTTTAAGCAGGGGAGCCTGCTGCTTTTTTTATTGCTTCCAGAACTAGCACCATTTCCTGGCACAGTTACGGGCATCAGTAATTAAAACCATGTTTGTCACGTGTCTTGGCTTTATAACTTCTTGCAAGAGTTGTGTGGCTAAGGAAAGCAAAAAATTAATAGTAAAAAGTTCCTGTCTCTCACCTCCTTCTCTCCTACAAGCATGCTTGTGCCTTTCTGTGCCCGATGCTTCTGGGTGAGACGGACTCTGACACAGTAATAGCTCCTCTCAAACATATAAACATCATATAATTTTTAAAAAGCAGAATATGATTTCTTTTTTTCAGTCTATCAGATCATTCATAGACTTTAAGCACAGTCTTCTCTGACAGCAGTTCTGATATTAACAATGCAAAAACCTCCACAGGAGATAGTCCACTCTGAAGAGACTTAACACATAGGAGATAGCATAAAACTTGCACCAACCCGCCTGCATTGTAGACAGGTGATAAAAAGTCAAGGTAAGTTTCACTATTAAAATTATACAAAGTCTTATTCTATCACCAGGTGTTCCCTCAGTTCCTCTCCGCTACGAACAGTGCTTTCTTCAGAGCCCGTCACAGGAGGCAGGAGGTTTTCCATCCCGAAGGTTTGTGTTAGCTGTGCCTCAGGCACAGATGGCTGAGCATCCTCCTATCCCTGGAACTGGCACGAAAAAGGCTGTTGGATACCGTCATTTCCCTCAATGTATGTAAGAACTTTTAATACCATCTCCAAAGAAAATGGAAATTCCCTCTAACCTCAATTTGGCAAGAGTTTGTTATGATATCACCTACTATGTTTCCTTTCCCTTTTCCTGGGTGCCTGCCAGTTAAAGCAGCAGACTATTCCTGCAATACTCTGAAGCAAACTGGATTTTATTTTAATCAAAAAAAATACCAGCTGAACACCCACTGAAATCAGGGAAAATATCCCGTTTGTCTAACCTGTTTACATTAAGAAAATAAATCAGGTTTTATTTGATTTACCAAGTGCAAAACCTGATACAAAGACTCCTACTTCAATTTAAGGATGACTTATCACAGTGTATCTTAAACCTACTCTCCGTTTACATAATCCAAACAGAAACAAGCCATTTCAAAATGGAAATGTTCAAGTTACCCATTTAAATCAGTTTTAAACCAAATCTGAGGTTACATTAGCTCACTTTTCTCCTGTACACAAGCATTTCATCAGATTTAGAACAAACACAATTCTGGAAATAAAGAGGAGGGTGCATGGAGATGTGCAAGAGACAATCTGCCTTTAGTGACAGCACTATAGACTTGAGAAATGTTTATATTTTTTTAAAAAAATCATAATATTCACAGTATTGATACTTCCAATTTGGAACAAGTGTAAACCATTTAGCCTGAAGAGAACACTACATGGGCCTGGAAGCAGGTGAGGAAAAAAAAGTATTGCACTACTTTTACTCAGTGCACATTTATATAAATTTTAGGGCAACTTTGAGAGTAGAACACAATTCTAAAGAAAATATACATACATGCCTAAAGCAAATTTACTGAAGTATCTAAAGCATAATATATTTTTCTTAAACTAGAATGGAAAATACAGTGAACAAGAATATGTATGAAAGGAATGGTGGGAAGAAACTTCACTGACTCCAGAGAAGCTGCAACACTGCAGCTCAGCAGTTCAGTTGTCTTATAAAGCTAGAGTCTCATCAGAAGGCTAAAGAGATTCCCCCGCCACCCCCACTCACATTGTCAGTGCTACAGCCAGCCTTAATAATGCATCTTTCTGCCTTGCTGTGGTACACCTCAGTAAGTGTATTACCTTATAGAATTAGAGGTTTAACCACAAAAAATGCTGGATGTTTCCCTCAAACTTATGCATTCTAGTAAGAGAAAAGGAAGCTGCTGTCTGTTCTTTTCTTCACCTTGAGAGTGAAGGGATTTAGAAACCTGAACAGGCACTCTACTCCGGCAGCCAGCAGATAGGACAGTAACATATTCTCTTGTCATTGCATCTCACTGTGTCTGCACTCATCAGCAGGGTAGGCTACGATCAGAATACTTCTCATGTGGAACAGCAAGGCTGTAACATGGAACACTTATGTGCTTTTCAAGAGGGATTAAATATGCCTCAGGGAATTACAGAACACAAAAAGGATTTACTGTGCTGTGGTAGTACTAATTATCCTGCTTTATATAACCGTTTCTGCACCTTCTTCCAGTCATTCCTAATGACACAGATCATCATGTAAATAAAACATTAGTATAGTGTCAGAAACGAGTAGTGATTGAGGAAGGCTTTGGAGGCTTCTGGACCCTCAGAATCAGAGTTCTTAACCAGACAGTTCTGCATATTAAAAGAAAGGACCTACACAGCTGTCAGCAAGACCATAGAACGAGCACACCAGATATATATCTCTTCCTTTTGACACAGGTCCTAATTCCATTCTTCCGAGCATGGAAACCATACTCTTCCATGCACAGGTGGATTTTTCGTATTTCCAGATCTCCTCTGTAGACTCCACTCAGAAGTAACCAGTTGGTCCTGCCTGTTGCAAGCCTTACTCGTAGGATGCACACGTAGCAAAGGAATAAAAGTAACAGGTGAAATAGTGACTGCTCTTCAGAACTCCCTTCTATCATAAATCTGCCTTGGGAATTCTTGCAGGAAAGAGGATTTTTCTCCCATTACTTAGGTCCAGTGTAGCAAGAAACATTCAACTTGCCAAATCAGAAGACAAAGATCTGGTATCTGCTTCCTCCACCTTTGTTAATTCCTGCTCTCCTGTTGATCCCTCCCATCCCCAGGAAGAACTCTCCACTCCAGTTGAGACCAGTCATCAAGTCAGTCCATCATCACAGAGAAAACTGGTTAATGCTTCTAGTAGGAATTATCTGATAAACTGGAATCCATCTCTTAGAAGGGAAGATTCCACATAGCTGACTGCCAAGAAACACACATTCATTTACAAAATAACCTTGAAAGAACTGCTTTAAACCTCAAGTTGCCCAGTGAGTCCTATGCCAACTCTCCCCCGTTAAGTACACGTATTTGTCCCGAAATGTGAATCACTGAGCCTGCAGAGATTCCATTTAATTAACAAAAAAACTCCAAGTGGTGACGGATTAAAGGGATTATGCACTTGGAAAGCAAAGTAAAACAATTAAAGTCTGCTTTTGTGAGCCATTCATTTACTGCCTACACTTATGATTATTAGGATACCTCTTTAATTAGTCAGTAGCTCTGACTACTGCCCACGCACTGAACTTCTGCAGAACTACCTGAAGTTTGCCCTCTAATATCAGTTGTGGATATTAGAGTGATAAGTGATCCTAAGCCTTTCTGGTAAAAACCAGAAGAGCATGTGTACCCCAAATTTAAAATCCAGACAGAAAAAAAGAAAAGCATAAGGACACCTCTGACAAAACTGCCTTTGTTCCATCCCCACTGTAGATGCAATCCCTTATCCTCTTGCTCTTGTAGACCACATAAGCATCTTCATCTCATGCTCAAGGCCTCCAGACTGTGCTTTTGCTCAGGCAGATAGACAAATATTACTTTAATTAAATAACAATAAAAGTTGTATGATCTGTGCCAAGATAGTATAGTGATGGACATTAGCAGGAAAAATGATCTAGCAGTTTTATAAGAACCTCCTGCAATGTCATGATATATATCAACCTACAGTTTTTATTATCTTGTCCTCAGAGCATAGGGCTATTTCTTCATGCTCTTCAGCTCAACAATGAGCAAGGGTTCTCCTTCAATGCCTACACAAATTAAAACTGATTTCTGAATAATGTTGTTATTACAAAATACACAAACAGTAGTATTTGGTTCTTACCAGTTATTTAAACATTTTCAGAACAAAAGCTATCACCATGACACACCGTATTTTCAGTCACAAAGGACCACAGCTGATGGGAATCATCCTGAGAACAAAACCAGCAACATTACTGAATATTTATCTTGGCAACTATTCCCCACTGACGAGTTCATCCCTACAGATGCTATCAGACAACCTGGGAACATGGACCAGCAGGGACAGGACCAAGGCTGACTGGAAGTTAGGATCTCCTGAGACCACAACCCCATGGAGGAAGAGAAGTGAACAAGCTTATGTGCTCAGAGATGGAGGGGGACAGAAAGCAATGCTAAGCTCCATACATCTGTTTGCTGAGGATGTCCCTTTTCTCACCAAACTAAAAGACAATTAGTAAAAAAAAAAAGAAAAAGCTTTGTTACATTAACTCATACACCATAAATGCAAGCAGCAACCACAAGGGCTCCAGCAGCACCCAGTGTCACCCTCCGATCCCTGTCCATGGTCCTGTGCCGAGGCCGAAACAAGGACGGAGTCCTGCAAGCAGCTTCCCGAACCCTCCCTTTACAACCTCTTTCCTTCTTTCCACTCCCTACACTTCCACCTACAGCAAACAGACAGACAAAGCTGAGACTGCAGACAGAGGAACAGTGCCAGGAATGTAACAAGAGCACAAGCAGGAAGGGAGAAGAAAGGTAAACCAGGATAGGGAATGGAACAAGGCATAAGAAAGGACTAAAAGAGGCTGCTATGTAAAAGCCCTGTGAAGGTCAAAATCCTGCACAAAATGCTTTATCTGTGGTTTCAGAGAGTTAAACCAGACAACAAAGGCAGGCTTTCCAAGTTTCTGAACATGAAAAGAAGCCTTAACTGCTTCTAGAAATGCCAAGACAGCAAAGGCATTAGGAAAGGGAAAAAGATGGTCATTGTAAATGAGAAAGTGGAGCAGATCATACCACTGGCCATGCAAGAACCATTCAAGAGCGAAAATTCTGCCCTGACCTGATTGTCTGCTTTTCTTTGATCCACATAATTGTTGTGGTGTTCTTTACTAGACCGTGCTTCCGATGCAGTTCCAATACCAGCAGTGTTGCTGACTCCTATCAGTGGCTACTCAAGAAAAACTAATGTCTAAGGAATGCATCGTATGGATATTTCCTCCAGAGCAGGAGGTCCAAGTCTCTTGACCTTATTTAATAATTAAAAAAAAAAAAAAGTTATTTAGCTAAGAAACGCATATGTATGCAACAAAGGAAAAGCGATAAAACCTTTTCCATAAGGGCACAATGCAAAAAAACCAAAACAAAACCAAACTCCAATACTCAAACCAGCGCCACAGGGTTACTTTTCCCCAGTTTTGCTCTTTTTTAGGTCTCAGCCTCTCCCCCGCCGCCGCCGGTTTCCCAGCACCACCTCCCAGGGCCGCTGCTGCTCTGCGGTCCCCCACCGCCAGACAGAGCCCGCGGGGCTGACGGGGGGCTGCTTACTGCTGCGACACAGTCTAAAAAAACAAGGTGCCTCTGACTGGTCGAGGCACACTGGCTAGGTGTTAAAAAATAACTCACAACTGACTTCACTGCGACAAAGAAGCCGAAATTGGAAATTTTTACTGGTTCCAAGTGCAGCAGTGTTGCAGCAGCAGAGGTGCACCTCTGAAGAAAATGAGCCCAAGTGTCCAGCTTGCTCTATAGCTGGGACTGATGAAATGAGAGTGTTAAGTACGGACAATCACTGACTAGCAGCCTATGCATTTCAGCAAGGCTGCTTTGTACTCCTTCCTGTGCAGTGGGCTGACCAGAACGATCAGATAAAGAAGTTTTTATTCTGCTTTTGTCCAGATCATAATTTCTTATTAGGGTTGGACTGATTACTTGAGATACCTTGGAGCAGGAGAAAGGAAAAGTTCCATTCTTGCTGCTGAAGTGTTCCTCTCTTTCCTTATACTCTCATAATTTCAGTTTTTAAAATAAACTTTAAAAATAACTACGCAATAATTGAATAGATAGTTCCATTACATTTTTTGTGGAAGAAACCTTATTTCAAGATCCGGTCTCTGCTCCTCAGTTTGTGGCTGCATTATCCAGAATCCGATTCCCATAAGATATCGATGTGCCCTATTTCCAAGCTCCAGTCATGCCAGACTTGCTTTCCTTCATGTCAAACAGTGTGAAGCTTCAGTTTACTAATTCTGTAGAGCTGAGAGGACAGGGGAATTAAGGTTCAGTTTGTCACGCTTCACTTGGAGAATATACCCAGACTACAGTGTGCCAGCCCAGCAGGGCCAAAAATCAAGAGGGTTGTTTTTCCCCCAAAACTGGTGGAAAATATAGTACAAAGGAGCAACGTTTTGGCAGCTGTGATTCTGTACTAAGGAATTTTAGACCACTTGCCAATTCTGTAGCAAAATAAATTATCTCCAGAAAGGCCCATGGACCTGCCATCTTCATTTTCGCAGAGGTATGTGTTCAGTTAAGCACACCTACTCACCTATGCACCTTCAGCCCACCACAGAACAAGAAAACTCAGGTCAGAACCTCTCAGAGATCTTACACAACTTTGAGAGAAATTCAGAAGACAGAAATACTACTGTGTACCCAGATACCCCATATATCATTATTTGGTTATACAGAACATGCACCGCATGCGCTACATGAGAGCTCGCACATAGTGAGAAAAGAAGCATCTTCAAAAAAGGAAGTTAACAGCAAGTGCCCAAGTTATGGTTAGTTTTTTCCTTTGACCTGTTGAGTCTCCCAACAGGCTATTTTCAGTACACTCTAAAGCAGAGCATACATAAGGCAATGCAAGTTAGTGGCAGGAAAAAAACCTTATTGCACATATGATCTCACAAGGCAGCTATTTCAGTACGCAAAATAGGTCTAATAGTCATGTTATGAAGCTCAATAATTAGGTAAAATGACAAATTTTAAGGTAAGGTTAACTTCTTTGGTATTAATGAGGACAGATATCTGCTAAACCAGCAGTGACACCAAAGCAAAAACCCCCAAACCCCTAAATGATATGCTAGACTCTAGCAGGGAAGTAAATTACACCACAAATATTTTTTTCTCTCACACTAGCCAACATGTATAACTCATTAAAATTTCTACTAAAATTCAAGAAAGAACTGGACATTTCTATAACAAGCTCATCTGCAATTACAATGTCAATACAAAAACATTCTACTGCACGACTCTCTTCATCCAAACTAAATGCAAGGCAAAAAGTACACCAAAAGTTATATCCTAGGAAAAAGTCCCTCTCCCTCATACAAATGCTACTGCTCAATCATATCTTTTTCCCTGAAATTTCTGCTTTTGCCAACTGTCACAATACTTGACTAAAATAACAACTTGTTCTTACTTATCATAAAGCACTTTAAAACAGGGGAAAGAACTGTTGCATTATAGATTAGATTTCATCCTTACTATTTAACTCAGAAGGTGGATAACTTTTGGGGTGGTGTTTCGGGTTGGTTTTGTTGTGTCTCTTTTTTTTTTTAACTTTTCTTGACTTTGTTAGCAATTTATTCTTCATGAGCCATCATTTTAAACCAAGAATAGTTGTTTCTTCTGATAATTAAGGAGGAACTTTTATGACAGGGTAACGTATACTTAGTATTCAAAGTTTGCTCATGAATTTAACTGGACAACTGCTGCCCTGTTATTTTGAACTGAAACACTTGAAAGAAAGTCTGTTAGCATAAATAAGAACTTAAAAAAAAGTTTTCCCACAAAATAGTAGTTTTTATAAAAATTAAATCTGTTTCTTGCAAATCAGTTTCCAAGTTCGCACAGTGCAATTCACATTTACTTCCCTCACCCCTGTGTGCAGGCTTGTACCTTTGTTTAGGGTGAGCTGTTTCTTTGCTTTGCATGATGACGTGTGCACTGTCCCCTGAGGAAAATGCCTTTGACATTTGGGTAGAAGAAAAAAAAACAAGTTCACATCTGAGTAAAGGCAATAAGCTGCGGGCAAGTTGCCCACCTTCCACATGACGCACTTCATGATGGCTCTAAGAGTCTGAGTCTTCCTTGAGAGAAGACAAAGGACAGAAGTCGCTTGTGAAGACTGCTTCATTAGCTTTCCTTAGAGGATACTCAGAGTGAATATTGATAATGTCATTGTCATTGACAGTTCACTGAAGGAGAAGCATTTGTACAGAGCATCCAGCACCAACAGTGAGATCATGCATCAAATCAGACCTAATTACTGTCTGCAGTTTTGGAACGAAGAGTTGCATGACTCAGATGAGGAGAGAGAATTCCTCTCTAGCTACTTACTTCTCTCGTAGAGAAGC
>NW_010101745.1:12850-21577 GCF_000699245.1 Pterocles gutturalis
ATATTGGGCTAATTTTGTAGATAAATTATTTTGTCATATCCACTCACTTCAGCAAAGAGAAGTCCAGAGAAACAGGATTTGTAGTTCAGACACCTGCAGCACGTGTTCGATAAGTCAATACTAGACCTCTCTGCACACATAGGACAACAGAAAAGTTGAGGTTGGAAGGACCTCTGAATGTCCTCTCTCACCTCTCCCACTCCCCACCTCTGCACTCAAAGCAGCACATTTGAACTTACACGGGCGTGTTCAGGGCCTTGTCAAGCTTAGTTTTGAAATTCTGTACCATTCCATCCCTGAAACTATTCAAACCTGACTGGACACAGTCCTGGACAAACTGCTTCGGCTGACCCAGCTTTGAGCAGGGAAGGTTAGACTAAATGATTTCCAGAGGTGCCTTCCGACCTCAACCATTCTGTGATTCACAGAGTCCACAGCTTTTCTAGACAACCTGTTAACCATGCACGTGTGGGGTATGCTCTCTTTGAATTAGGCCTGCAGCAGAAATACATCTTTTCTATATGACTGATGCAGCTAATTTGTGGCAGCCCTGGGAGACACAGAATTTATAATATAAAAAATAATCTTCAACAGGAAGTGTTAATAAAGAAAAAAGGAAGCAGATAAATTAACTCCTTTTGCAACTTACAATTATCACACAATACAGTACAGGGAAATAACTTTAGTAGCATTTAGTATTTAAAAGGCAATTTGGAGGCACAAACATTTGATTAGAGAGGCAGGAAAGAAAATTACTGAACCTCAATTTATTACAAACCTGAATAGGCATCATCTTCTCATCACCTCAAGGGCATAAAATTATCATAAACTTACTTCTTCTGTTTTCAAGGCTCTATACAGTTGGATATGATGCTTTATAGAGAACGAAGATGAGGGGTCAGACCAGTCAGCCCTTTCTCTTTGATACGAAAGACGAAATTTTAAGTAGAGAAGACAAAATATGCTAGACAGAAAGAAATAAAGGCTAAAATGAGATTACATATGGCAATATTAGCATTAAATAAAAGCAAAAGGCAAACAGGGAAGAAAACTAGCTATCACGCAGAATTAAGAAGTTAGTTCCAACTGAGGGAAAGGGAAGATAAATGAAATAGAAAAGGGTCTCCCAGTCTAGTGAGGGACCTGTGTTTAATATCAACCAAAGCAGTCTGTATGTACCAAGCAAGTCTCCAGATGGAAGCTGTACTTTCTCCGCCAAGACAATTCTCTAGGGCAAGATTGGATGAGGTCTCCTCAAATAAATAGATGTGAAATACTACAAGAAAAAAAAATAATTGAAATTCCCTAACATTTTCTTTGTAAGTTAACTACATGTTTTAACTTCCCTTCTCTTTTACTTTTTCTGGCACAAGAACCCCAAATACAACACAACACATCCATCCATTTCACAAAAGAAAAAAAGTGCATTTCATATCAGATGCTTCGCGTCAAGCCTGCTAGGGCTCATAAATCAGCTGTCTTATTGCCCTGGTCATTTCAACCAACGTCTGACCCTTTTGTTAAATCATGATTTATAACTGGAAGTTACTTTTTTTTTTAATGCCAGATTTATAAACTTTGCTGTGCTTGGTTTGATATAATATCCATTTTGTACACCAAGCTATAAGACAGTAAATTTATTGTCTATGAACTGTTACCTTGAAAAATTACATCAATGCAAAGTGGTTTCCATTTAGAATCAATGGGCAATAAATTCATTGGATTTTTTTTTTTTTGAAGGGGGGAGAGAACATGATGATATTTATGAGGTCATGAGCAGCTATATAATGGGTGAAACTGGGGAGCAGAAGCAACAGTCAAGACAGGAGTTCTGAGATACAGTGGTAGACAAAGACGAAATATATTCAACACAGCAATGATGCATAAGCTGGTACTCTGCTGTCTCGTTATTATCAGCTTCTCCTGTCCTCTCTCATCTCTCCCCATCAACGCCAGTGAGATGTCTTACCAGCTCTCAGGTAAGAGTCTTTTGATTCTAATGGTCATAAAGCAGGGGCTGGAGCAGTAAAACCAGAAGAGAAGCAAAGCAGGTATGCTTTCCCAGGGGCCTTCATCTGTGCTGATCAGCTGTAGAAAAAGCAGGGATGTCTTCAGAACACCAGCAGCACAAGTGATATCATTAAGTGGGTGCTAGTCTCGTAAAATGGGGAGGGTGGGTGCCCTAAATATTTCTTCCTGATGATTTGAGATCCAGGAGACAAAGGTATCTCAGCCTTCTACCCCTGAACGTGAGCTGGCATATACAGCCCCTGTCTTTGAAGCAGCATCAGCAGGCATTGGATAATTTAAAGAAACTTGGCTGTATGGTCTCTCCTCTTGCTACACTTTCAAATGAGCTATGTTTAACTGAAGCTTATTTAAAAAGGGGGAAACCTACTGCAAAGATTAATGCAGTCCTACTTAGATCAAGAACAGACACTACAAAAATAGCAGTATATTGAGCATGCTATTTGTTTGCACTAATGCAGATTCCGTTCAGTCCAGTGAAAGAATACATCTTCGCTTGAAAAAGCTGTCCTTGAAGTCTGAAATTATAGTATAAGTCAAGACTCAAATGGCTCAGTAAAAATGCACAACAGAGTCTGGAAGGGTACTGTCATCACACCTGACCTGTGCTGGAAGAGCTTCTGGAATGAGTTTTGAAAGAACAGGCAAATTAAACCCCAAGTCATAGCACAAAGCGGACTATTAAAAAGCAGCTGTTCTTACCTGCTTTGCAGGTGCCACAGCTGTTGTGTTGGTTTATAGGTATCAGTAGTCTCTAGTTTGCTTTGAAAAATCTTAGACTCACTAAGCCAGCATCTTCTCAAGCCTTCTGCTATGTAACTTGCATTTACAGGGAACCGTGACTCAGTACGGATAACATCTATCACATCACAGGGTGGACAAGGTGGCTTTAACAATTACTGCATTTGTTTGAAGACATCCATTAGGCTTATTAAATCTTCCTTGCTAATATAAAGAGTCTCTAGGCTAGGTAAGATAGAAGTAGAACTCTGCATTAAAGAGGGTTGTTTTTTTGTGGTTTTTTTTTTTTTTTTAATCTCATAGCAAATTTACCTGCTAATGCTGCTCTGATTAAAAAATAATACAAGGCTAGAGATGGGAATTGTCTCCTCATAGCACAGAGAAGTTACAGTATTCTTATTCAGAGTCTTACACAGAAATCCCCACTGTCCTTTGCAATTGTCCTTTTGCACAGTGAACAAACTAACAACGTGCATGTCCAAGGTCTTCAAGTTCTTGATCTCGGTCCAAGTTTTTCAAATGCTGGGTGATTATTTTTGGCAGTTTATTTTATATATTCCCTGTTGAGGAGCTATAGAGTCTCACCCATCCCTGCAGGTAAGAGCAACTACTAGTATCATCTGAAAGTGCAACTACAAAAGGATACTCACCTACACAACTAGAGTTTGATAATAGCACCCTCTCATTGCCTACTTTGAACGACCACTATATATTAGCAAAAATAAAATTTACTGCTCAGATTACAAAAGCCTTATTTACCTCAAGTACAACACCACTATGGGCTCCTGCTGGCAACCTGCCTCAGGGCACAGGCTAGTTACAGAATTCTAAATTCTCTATGCACACACAAATTAATTCCATCAGGTATCAGCAATCTGTCATTTCAGAAAAAGTAATAATATCTGTACTGGTACACACATTAAATGAGAGAGATGACTGAAATGCATCGAGAAGCATAGCTGCCAAAATATGGTTTAACATTTCCTACATTTATTTCTGTTCTTTCCCCCATTTTATTGCATTTAACAGTTGGGAAACTGAGTAGATTAACAGGCCTTGAACAGGAAGCTTTGTCTACATTAACAGAAAAGCTCCAGCAGAGGAACTAGCTGATAAAGTAACGGATTAAAAAAAAAAAATTATATACATAAATCTGGGTTGTCTATGGCTGGGCACCAGGATTAGGTTGTGAGTTCCCCGAGCAATGGGAAGGGCTGCTGTTGGTCAGAAAACTTTCTTAAAGAAAGATCTGCCAGAGAAATGAGAATCCGAGATTACCACCACTAAAGTATCTTTCCTCAGAGCTCTGGAAGGAAAACAACTCACAACTATCCCCTATTCTATTCATTAAACGAGGATGGATGATTGGTGATTTCATGATAACCTTCAACAGGTGGGGCCAACAGTCCTGATCAGAAATCATCCCAGACAGACTGAAACAGGGAGTCAAAGCAAAAGACACTTACCATATGCCTGCTTCTGTCATCTTCCATTCGCAGCTAATGAAGATTCGAGATTAAATCTGGAGCGGCTGGGCAGCCTAGGAAGCACTTCCCTGCTGCGGTTTCTGCCAGAGCTCTTGGGCACGCTGACTGAAGACAGCAAAGCAGGTGAGGATTTACCACAGCAACCTATGGGAGGGTGCCTATGGTTTGCACACCCATCTTCCACAGATACCGTGCCCCAACTCCTGTTTATTTACTGAAATACAACAGTAAGTGTAGGCAACAGACAGCCGTCATTTAGTTAACTGGGACCCTGGGGAAACCTGCTCAGCAGGCACACTTGCCGCTCAATACTAGCTGTAAAAGTCTCCAAATTAGTTTAGCAAAAACTTCATATAGCAAAACCAGAGCATGGCAAAAATTGGCCTAGAGGAGCCAGCACAAAAAACAAAACAGTGCAGTCTCTTAAAAACCAACAATACTTGCAGGAAGTGCAGAATGAACAGCAGTATATGGTTTGGGGGGCAACAAACATAACAGATGCCTGCTGAGGACGACAGTACAACTTGGATCTTCAGAGTCCCAGATGCTGCTGGAACTGTGTGCTACGAGAACTGGCCATGCTGCAGCAAAAGGGTTTTCTGTCTGGTCCTCTGAACACTGCAGTTCAAGACTTCTGCTGGCTGTATCACTATGGCACACAAGAATGTCTCCTCTAGGTTCACAGTTTCTAAGTGGTAAAACATTTCATTATTTCTCCCCTCTACCAGGTCTTAGCCCCAGCAGCTACAACCCAAGGGAAAATATCAAAGAGGTATGTAAATGACCATCTGTCATTGAAACAAGAAAAATAACACTCCACATTTTAAACTACACTGAATTGTTACCGAGACATCATTTGAGATCCATAGACTTCATAAACAGCACAGACTAAAGTACGCCACAGTGTTCTTGAAGCTGGAATCCCATAGCAGCTAGATAAGCAGGGGGGAAAAAGAATTAGGAAGAAAAAAAAAAAAAAAAAAAAAGGCAAGCTAGTAATCCAGAGCATTTCACTGCAAACCCTCCACTTTTTTCTCCCCAGAAAAAGAGCTTTCTAAATAAAGGTCAGTTTTTAGCTTCACCAGGCCAGGCCATTAACCAGTACTAGCTACTTTTATTTTTTCCCCACTACAACACAGGCTACACAGTACCATCAGATTTGGTATGTACCATGAGGTAAATGGAGAACATCCCTCCTGTTTGCTTGTCTGCTGAATTAAGTATAAAGGCAGAAGACAGGGACGAGTTTTAGTGGATGATCTAAATGAGAGGGCACACTGGGCAGCTGCCTTTTCTTCCCCTGTCAGAACACAGGGCTGGGTGACCGGCTGGGACATTCACCATCCAACAGTAACCTCTCTAATGCTGTTTGACTTCAGACTTCCTATGGAAATCATCCTCAAATTGCTTTGCTGGGCCGCTTCTTGACCAAGGACAGGAAACACTACAAGAAACGTGGGAATCTTTCCGAGTGCTTCTGGAAATATTGTGTGTAAACAGGAGAAGAAACTCTCCCTAACTTTGGTTGCATAATTTATACAGATGTCTAAAACCATGTATATAGATTTGCTTGATTTAAAATGAGAATGAAGAAACATGAAGACAGCTCCTAACTTTAGACTCTACGCTACTTGGAAATTAATAAATTCTTGATGTTTTGCAATTATGCTGTAAGCAGTGTAGTACTTTCTTAGAGTTCAGCACAACAGGAATAAAGTAATGGGATAAAAAGATAAATATACAACATGAAGAGAACTCGGGCACCAGATGGGGATGGCAATCTTGACAACGTGCACAACCAGCCTGAGCTGTGAAGCCCTACCTTGTTCAACACACACTTCACACAAACCTCGTGCAAACCAAGGCTCACAGAAAGCTTGAAGTAAACTCCATCTAACATTGATACACATGCTACACTGATCTCAACAGTACACATCACAAGTCTCTGTGCTATTTAAACAAGGCCTAAACAAGGCTTGATACAGCTTGTTCACTTCACATAAATTGTGAGACAGCTTATAACAACGAAAAATGTCCTTACAAATGCAGAGCAGCTGGATGCACTGTGCAGTTATCTGAAATCTTCTGAACATTCATCCTTGTCTTACTCAATGGAGCAAGTCAGTGCCTGTCTGGAAATTACTCCTTTCCTACCACCTCATCAGTCAAAAAAACCGGTAAGAAAAGACTTCAAATTTATCTAATGAATAACCACCTCAGATCAATTTATTTCATAGACAGGGAGCAACCCTGCTACAGTCCCATTACTTTTGAGATTGGGGTGAGCAAGAATCACAAGTCCAATACTTATCTCTTACCAAAAATACAGAAGTATATCGTTCAGCTCACCTTTGACATCCATGCAGAGGTGGAAGCTACAGGTTTTTAACCGCTAGCTAGAACTTCAGTGGACAGGAGGATGACCGCTATTGGCAAACCAGTAATGTAGCCGGACTGACACTGCCTAGATCTCTGAATAAAAACATGAACACCTTGAACTTTTTCATTTCACAAGTCTATTCATTTTGCCTCATAATTTTTGGACCAAAAATACCTAGATAATTTGTCTCAAATTTTAAAGTATGTTTAGACTGACTGTATCACCCTTTTAAAAATTAATAAAACATCAGCAAAAATATATCCAATGTTACCTCCAAGATGCCTGTATTTCAAGGAATTGCACCGCTTACCTTGCCAGAAGCACCTTCAGTTACATACTTATTTAAAATCACTTATTTCTTTTCCAATATTAATAAGATGCTATGTCTTTTGTTCTGTACCTTGTACTCCCTGCAGTGACTTTGCCTTTCTCCTGAAGGCTTCTTCAAGCACTGTTGACCACACTTCTCTCTAAAGTCCCTTAAAGCAAAAAAAGATGAGCAAATTGCTTTTCTGGAATTAGTTAAGAACTTTATTGTTCTATGAGACATGCCTGTGAATTAAACCCATGAATTGGCTTCCTCTACAACAGAAATTTTACCATGGTGGGGCCGAAGTGTTCCTAGGTATTTACCTTTTCTAACAAAGTCAGCACAGACAGAAGATTTAAATCCTGCATGCCAAACCCCAACAGCTTACAAAACCAAATAAAATTCTTTACATTTAAAAGATACTTGCCCTTCTTTGTGGGATGCAATTAGAAAGGAAAGAACACGTCCTGAAGTGGGCAAGGTAGGGAGAGATACAAAACCCACACAAAACAGGATGAATGGCCACTACATGACCATTTTCACTGTACCCACAGTCTCAACACCTATGTACAGTCAGAAAAACATAATGAATATTTTCTTAAAAGTCTATTTTCTAGAAATTACCATCAACGGAAGTAAACACAGACTTAAAACAGTTATTTGCAGCATTTTTTTTCAGTTTTATTTATAAAAACAGAAGCTCCTTTAAAGTATACAGTTAAAATCACAACTGTAAGTTCAACCACAGCTGAATATTATTTCAATAAAATATTCCTATCAACTGATGTAAAAATTCATTTGTTTGTGATTTAAAACTTGATTCAGCTGGACGATAAACTTACCAATACATGACTCATTCAGTTAATATTTATCGCACACTGTAAAAATGCACTAGGGTCCCTCCTGTTCATAGCAATGCCATGAAAATATATGCACATCAACTCATCTTTTAAAAACATAGTTCTATATTTATGAATACAACAAAAAAAAATTGCCAGCAAATTCCAACAAGGATTTGCAAACTGCTGATGCCCCCACAGGGGGTAGGTAACTGCATCATCACTGTACTTGTGTGCTTTCCCTTTGATCACCAAAAAAGTGATCTTCCAAGCAGTTCTAAACTGTCTGCAATGTTTCAATTATGCCAGGCAAAACAAAGTCATACAAACAAAATAGCATGTGCAAATCTGGCTGCAATATTTACTCCATTGATCTTTCAGATCAGAACTGGATCTCATTTTGACTACTCCAGCAAACTACAGAGTCTGAAAGACTGATAAAAGCTGATGTAAAAACCACCAGTTCCTGAAAACTTACGGAAGTGAGGTCCTTCTCAAAAGGCTTGATAAGGCATTTGATTGCAAGATGTTGTGGTTCTAGTGGGGTAAAGAGTAGCTTGGGAAACTGCTTCTTGTCCTAAACATGGTTTTGCAGCCAAGATTGTTTGCAGTTTTGGGGCAAACAATTTAGTTTAATCATCACACAGGGCACTGATTCACCTCTTCACTCCTCTTATATTCTTCTCCCATACCATAATTTTTTCTGTAACCCAGGACTAGTGTAGCCCCAGACAAGGAATACAGTGAGTAAAGATCCTCAGATTACACTTCTGGATTTGGTATGAACTGGGGGTATGCATCTGTGCAAGTCCTTTGTGTCTCTGCCTCTTTTTATACAACTGGGATAATGATAGCCATCTTTTTGACATGTTTCCAGACCTACGGATGAAAAGCATTATTCAAGTGTTAGGTACATATTACCATTCTCCTAAACGAATTCCT
>NW_010101745.1:21608-43621 GCF_000699245.1 Pterocles gutturalis
TTATACAAATAGATGACAATGTATGCCTGCTAAAACACCACAAACTATCTCATTTTCATACTAAGGAAGCAAACAGTGGAAATAATGTACAGCAAAAGACTTGGTTATCTAGACTTTCCTTCTGGCTTACACTTTTAAACTATTTTGAAGAAGACAGCTGTCCTTACCTGGAGTATTCAAATCAACCTATTTCATTAAGTCTCAAAATACATTGAAGCAGACACTTTAATTCAAGCACAGCTAACTAGAACGGGTTCTAGTGCAGTTTAATTTGACAGTTAAGTTAGTTAAGAAGCTTCCCATTTAAGAAAAGAACCTATGCACAAAACATCTCATTATACATTTTAGAGCAAATATTTTAGCCAGTGTGGTTATAAAGCAGAATACCACATCTGGAAAGTGCTGGAAAAAGACTAGGAAAGATACAAGGTATTGCTCACATTCTCCTACTTCAGTATGTAACTTGCTATATGTAAACATCTATTGAAGTATCTTTTTTTAAGAAGTGTTTAAAGCTCGCACACAAAAACTACTCAGGCTGTTTGGACCTCTGCTGATTTACAACACAGGAAAAAAACAGTTCAAGCTAAAAAAACTGAAAGACAAATAAAGAAATGCAGCTTAAGAATAAATAGAAAGCAATAGATATAAACAGAGCAGGCAAGCATACTGTAAAAAAATCAAAACACTGCCTGAGTCAAATTAGCCCTGAAAACTTAGAATTCTGTAAAAGTAACTCACCTTGAAATAAGCTTGAATGACAAAGATTATAATTGAATTGTTTTTAAAAAGTAACAAAAACCTTTAAATACAGTTTTCTTTCAATGATCCGTAGATTACGGTATTTTTAACTTAACAACTTGAAGCTTACTAGTAAACAAAACTGAAAAAGTGAAAAATCCTTCACATAGCAGAATAGTCACACAGAACAAAAGGGTGAATAACGTGTTACATTCTAAAACTTTGTTGAGAAGGCTAAGGCAATTAATAACATCAGAAAGAAAACCCGATTACATCCAGCTTTTAAAAACTGCTAGGTTTTGGTGAAGTGTGTCCTGTTTGAAGAGCACTTTGAGACATCCAGCCTTAAGCTAGAAGCATTAATACGAGAAAAGTCCTTTCACATACTGGTTACCGCTTTCTGAACAACAAACTCACACAATGCACAAACTCATTTTTCGTCCATGAATTTTAACAGCCAGAAACTCCACTATAAAGAAAGAGATTTAAACTTGTACAGGAAGTCAACAGTAATAAGAAATAATGAATATGTGGTTTGATGTTCAAGTTTGGCTCCACAACAGGTACTTTTCAAGAAAGCAGAAAAAAAGAAGCTCAATATCTTTTTCTTTTTGGCATCACCACAACTAAAACAAAACAGGGAAATGGCTTAAAACTTCCTGTTCACCATGTCTGGATTCACCTCATTCAGAGCACCTGGAATTCACCTGAATTCACCTTCCAGAGCACTAGTAACATAAGATAAAAGATTATAAAAGATAGCTACTTGAATTGATAAACTAGACTATGGTGCCTTGACACAAAAGGTTTATGATGTGTCTTATTAAAAAGCAGATCCTGTATAAGGAAATAACTCCTGAATTGTTACTTCTATTTTTTTTAATGGTTATTTATAATTTAATCCCTAGTAGATTTGCAAACCAGTTACCCTCAATCAATTTTAAACACCTATCTTGAGAAAGACAGCTTTAAAGGCAAAAGCCATAAACCAACTTTGTTCCAAGACACTAATCACAAAAAATGTAGGGAGTGGCTTTGCTTCTTTTCACTTCGGTTTATTTTTTTGATGGCAAAAAGGCATTTTGATGCAGAATAACTTGGCCACTTTTCAGCTGCACATTAAAAAGTCTACTGGATTCTTGAACAAGCTACAGTAATTCTGGAGCCTCAGAGTATTAGGATCTTCAGTTTAGACCTTTAAATACTGAACAAACGAAAATTAGGAGCACTCAGCCGTAGCTTCGTTTCAATGCTGGTTTCAACACATGTACCTTACACAGGGAGTAAACATGCTCTGATCTGCCAGGTTCATCACTGCAGGTTCTTTACCACTGCATCTTTTCAGACTCTGACTCACCAAGTTCAAACAAACAAAAACAAACAAAAACCCCTCTGTATTTTGCTCATCATTGAGCAATCAAAAGTTAGAAACATAGCCCACTGTGTGTCAAGTTTGCGAGGTCAGGAAAAAAAAAGTGAAAGACAGTCTTCAAAGTCATGCCAGGCGTGGAGGGATAATGGAGGACGGTTTAGTTTCGAGTGACTGCTCACGTTGGGAAAAGATAGCCAGATAGATTCACCACTAGTATGTAGCAAAGCCAGAGAAAAAGAGAATGGGAATTACACAAGCAGTTTTACTGACACAAGTGCTGATGTCTTCAGCGTTGTAGGAGCGGAAGCGATTTTCCCTTGTTTTCCATATTGTCATCAGCCATTGCAGCCTCACAACTTGCTTCCCTGCTGTCACATGTAACACAGCCCTTTAAAAATGAACAAGAACACAGTAATTTAGGTTCTCCTTTTTATGAGTGTATTTCAAAGAGTCAAATCCTGATAGCATGATGTGCTGCAATCTCTTGAAACCTCTCACCAATGGGCTGAAACCTCTCTAGAAGCAGAGATTATACAGATATTTTCAGAAGCAGGTACTTGCACCACCAACTTATCTGGTCTCAGAAATGAATTATTTGGTTAGTAGAACACACAGTTTTAGCTTTGAGATAAAAAGGTACACGACTTCCTTGAATTTGAAGGCCTTATCTTTCAGCTCAATGAACAAGCTGCTCATTAAGAATTTGGACTACAGACTGAACAGCAACAACATCGACCAACAAAAAAAAGGCTGAAACACCTAAGTGTATTGACAGGCCAGATTTTTCTCGCTCTTGAGAAATGGCACAATATCAAAATAAAGTATAAAAATATAAATCCTGCATTTATTTCTATTGTTAGAAGCCTTGTTGCATTCACAAAATGACAACCTGTATCAATGTGCTGGTTTTGGCTTACGAACAGTTTTAGCACCTTGGAGTTAATCTTCTTCACAGTAGGTGGCATGGGGCTGTGTTTTGGGTTTGTGCTGAATGCAGAGATGTTTTTGTTATTGCTGAGGGGGGCTCACACAGAGTCGAGGCCTCTCCTGCTTCTTGCACCACCCCACGAGCAAGTGGGCTGGGGTTGCACAAGAAGTTCGGAAGGAACACATCTGGGACAGCTGACCCCACCTGACCAATGGGATATGACATATGTCGACACCAAATGACATCATGCTCAGCAATATAAAGCTGGAGGAAAGGGGGATGTTCAGAGTTACGGCATTTTGTCTCCCCAAGTCCCCATTATGCATGATGGGGCCCGGCTGTCCTGGAGATGGCTGAACACCTGCCTGCTGATGGGAAGCAGTGAATAAACTCCTTGTTTTGCTTTGCTTGTGTGTGCCGCTTTTGCTTTACTTATTAAACTGTTTTTATCTCAACCCATTAGTTTTCTCACTTTTATTTTTCTGATTCTCCCCCCTACCCCCTTGGGGGGGGGAAGCAGCTATGTGGTGCCTAGCTGTCAAGTGGGATTAAACCATGACACCACTGGACATAATTTTGCTACTTGAATCAAACCTGTGGTCCTAACCACAACAGGACACATAAGATTTTTA
Organism: Pterocles gutturalis; assembly: GCF_000699245.1. Lineage (NCBI taxonomy): Eukaryota > Metazoa > Chordata > Aves > Pterocliformes > Pteroclidae > Pterocles > Pterocles gutturalis. The sequence continues at coordinate 25,282 of NW_010101745.1, forward strand.
TCAGCAAGGTATTAGGAAAACAAAGACTACTTTTCTGGAGCCAAGGACATAGATCTCTCAATTTTTCTGCTCTAAGAATAAATACCACAGCTCAGAATGCCACATCTGAAAATCCTAGCATACAGAGCATGCAGTGCTATAACAGACATTAGATTTTTCTGCTGCATGAGCACATGAATGCAGCCCACTTTGCCTTGGAATTTTCATCATTGGAGCTCTAGATCTTTGTGAGACTAGTTCTGCCTTGCTCTTTTCTTCTCCAAGCACCTGGTAGCACTTTAATTAGGACATTCTCTAACACATACTAATACAAATCAGAAGTAGTTTATCAGAGTGCCCAAGAGTTATACCAGATAAAATAATCAGGCATAAGATACCAAAATTCTTAGAGAACAAATCCACCTACAAAAAGCCAGCTATTTTTGTGTTTCTTACCATATGCCTGAATCTCCTCTGCGATTACGAACATTTTTCAGCTTGCTGAAGACACTTGCTCTAATCCCAGTGTCACATGTTATTCAGTCATAGCAACAAACAACTTTGTAACACAAACAGCAAAAGACCTAACAACAACTGAAAACATATCACCAGACACGGACTATGGATATGTGAGAGTGTGATGCTACTCCCATTCATCCAACAGTGTGACTGAAGGAACTTTGCTACAGGTGGTTCCTACCCAGAATTTGCATTATCTTGCAAAAAAATACAACGGAAAGACCTGTATTTTGGCATTTCTCATCTGGCTAGCATATATGAGCTCCTTTCCTGCTTATATTTACAAGTAACAACCTCAGTGACCCCAGCACTGTAAGACTGCATTGGTTAGAAATAGCACTGCCTCTGGGTAGCCGAGGCATGAATAAGTTGCTGATTCCTTACGCAACTCCTTACTTGGGTGCTGATTTGCAGCGGGACAGTCTGGGTCCGGATCCACGTATGCACCTCTGCGAGCTCCTTCTTTTGCCTATCTGTAAACCAAGGCTGCTGCTTTCGCATGACTGCCAGCTTCTCCAGATCCTCCTTTAAAACTTCCTCTTTAATTCTGCAGGTAACAGACACCTGTGAACACAGCTGTACCACATGAAGCGAGGCAGGCACTGATTATAATCACATTAAGAGTCTCTTCACAAGTATCTAGGGCTGAAGTCTAGACAGCATCAGCCACTGAAAAGTAACTACACTTTGTTATATCTTATTTGCTTTGTAAGGCTTCTTTGAACACTGGTCTAACTATCAGGGGTGTTTTTGTTGGGTTTTTTTGGGTGTTGGGTGTGGAGTTTTTTTGTTTGTCTTATTGTTTTGTGTGTTGTTTTTTTTTTAATGTGGAATCTTATTACAAATTATATATATAAAGCTAATTGTAGCAACTTGCAAATAACACATAAGTAACCCCTTTATGCATTCAAAGTACAGGACAATAACCAACCCCCCCTTATCACTTCATGAACAACGTTACATTTTACCATATTTCAACTGATGGGGGAAACGGGAAAAAAATTAGACAAAAAAAAAAAGTAACCAGGGCTTAAAATATACAAACAGTAAAGAATTACATCTTCTTGGCATTTCACTGTATGTGTACTGTTTCCAGGGTCTCATTTTTAATTCTACAGTTCTATGCACAATTCTGAACTACATGTCAGAAACTGTTGATGTTTTCCAACCTGTTTGGCATTTGGTAAGTCATTAGAACTTCCTCAGGTGTGTGATCCATCATCACCCAGGCTGACTCATGTTTGGATTTATGAGCTGTCCCTTTTTCTTCTGCTTTCTGATTCTTTTCTTTGGAAGCTTCAGAAGAATCATTACTGGCAAAATACTTGCTGCTTTTCCCACTATCTGCTGAGAATTACCATGAAAAAAGTGAATGCAGATGCCTGAGAAATCCTAGTATTTCAGCACAATAAGTAAAAAAACACCAGTGTATTCTTGCAAGCTAGCTCTAATACGAACACAGGTACTCCCATATGATTGTTCTAGGAAGTGATTACTATGTATTGAGAATTCAAATATAAAGTGCATTCTATTGAGTTACTCAAGATCTTCAAAGCTCTGTTTATTCTTCTCAAAATTAATTGGCTCAACTTCTCTGCTTCTGTTTCAAGTGGTCATGCTCTAGGCAGATTTATCACCTTTACTCAAATAAGATGTGAGCCAGTATCTAATGCAGAGAAAAGTGAGAATGAGCAAAATGAAAGAGTGACTTGCAGGTTAAAGGAATAGCATCTTAGGTTCCCATTTCCAACTACAGTGACTGAAACAAACTTAGCTTCAAAAACTGAGAGCTGGTGAAAAGTAAAGACTACAAATCCTATTACTGGCATTTCCCATTCCCATTGCAATATCTTGCTATGAATTATCAACATGTTAGCAAGCCATCTAGCACCAAAGCACCAAACATCTTGATCTTCCCTACCTGTGCCATAACCAAAGGTCTCGTTGGAGCCAGAGCCTAAAGAACCAGATAAAGCTGATCCACTGCCTGATGCTGCTGAAGTCCTCGTACAGTAAGTGATCAGTAAATTCACTAGAAGTACAATGGCTAGCACTGTTACCGCTATCTTCTGGATCATTGTGCTGGAGACAAAAATCAAAACAAACACATCCATGGAAGTTACATTTAAGTTTGAAACAGGAAGTTCATGCATTTACTGAATTTGTCACATGTTGACTAAGTTCACATAACAATTCAATAGGTTTCAGAGTTTCTAGCTCTGAAAATTAATGGTGGTCTACAACTCAGGATAACACTCTTCATGGGTGAAATCAACAAGCATCTGGACTCTAGTTTACTGGTTTCTGCTGTAGATCCTTCCCCACTGGGTCAAGATATATACTGTTGCATTAATATTTTCTGCTGACAAGAAAGCAGGAGTCAGTTCCCTTCACATCCTGTTAGATGGCATGACACAGCCACACACATCGAGCAATAGCACGCTACAGGGAAAATAAGAGTCTTCCCCTGATTCGCTATGCAAAGCTCACCGCTTCAGCAGCTGCAGGTACACCGACTCCCCTTTCAGGACCCTACCCTGCAGTTTCAGCTGATCCAGCTTTTCCAGCCCAATCTGGATTCAGGAGCCAACACTTTTTTCCTTGCCTGTAGAGCTCAGATTCCTGCCTCTGAGTTTACCGTGGGAGTTGGAGAGGCCTTTGCTATGCCCATGTATGGAAACCGACCCACATGGATCCCTGTTCTTCGTTCATTAGCTGCATCCCTGGGAGACAGAGGGAGTAATTAGAAGTGTATCTTCCCTTTGTTTTGGTTCTCCACAGAGACTGTGGGACTGGGTGATAAAGGACGTGAACTGCGCAGCACTAACCAAGTTCCACATGCACAAATGCCCCAACCCCAAAATTCCTGCCGATGCTTTAACTGAAAAGGCTGCTGCCAAAATCCTGAGCAAACGCGGCTTGTGGCAGCCTAAACCAGAAGATCTCACATTTCTGTCATTTGATAAGTGCCAACACTGTACTGCTACAAGTTCCCACAGAGACAAGTATAAACAGCTTTCTCCACCTCCTGTGCTATTTGTGCCCTGCACTCTACATAGCACAGCCACGGGAAAAAGCAGCTAACAGATCTGGTGATCCTGAAACATGGATCATCATGACTGGTTTTGGTGACTGAACACCGTGAAAGTCAGAGTTTCTTCTCGACATTAAAAATTCACGTTACTTACACAGTTAGAGTCTGCATGTGCTTTAACATCAGTACTAATGGAAAGCTCCATAGGCTTTGGCAGCTCTTCTTGAAGCAAATTCAGCTGAAGTGGGGAGCTGCTCCGTGAGCTACTCAGCAGCAGGGCCTGGTCGCGCTGGCGCTCTTGCTGGTTCTCCAGGGATGTGGCAGAAGAGGCTGGAAAGGGCTGATCCACAAAGTGTGGTGCAATTGGCGACGGAGCAGAAGGAGGGGGGGCTGAAGGTAGTGTAGTGCATGAATAGGAAGAGGGGGGATAAACATACTGAGGGCTAGGAAGAAAGACATATTGAGGCATCTGAGCATACAGAGGGAAACTCTGAAAAAATACAGCCATGAGCGTGCCTGTGTTTGGAGGATAAAGTGCTGGACATGACTGTGCTTCACAGCGTAGCTGTGACAATGACAAGGACTCAGGTCTTAATGAGTGACGAGCATGATCCCCTCCTACAGAAGAGGCTGGAAAACTAGATAGTGGATCTGAATAGAGAGGAAATCCCATAGGAGGAACAACATTCATACTGGAGGAGCTCAGATAGGACACTTCTGAGGGAGAGAATGACTGTTTCTGAATTGTTCTCTTCTCACATGGAAGACTATTTCCATTTTTACTAGAAGAGTGTCTATCTGAGGACTGTCTCTGAGGTTTCTGGCGCTTGAATTTTCCATGTTTTCCTTTTTTACAGCTAGTTGGGCTCATCTGCTTTGAAGAGCAGTCTCCTAAGGAGGAAGAAAAATAGACACATTCACTGAAATGACAGATCTAGGAGAAAAAAAAAAGAAAGAAAAGTAGAAAATAAAAACACATCCAGATAATTGAGCGTGGCTTATTCAGAGAGCTGACTTTCCTCTGGATAATTCTTCCATACACTACAGTGATGGATTTGCTGACACATAATATTTTCCTTCACATCATCAATTTTGTTATTGATCATTCTGGCTTACCCCCATCAGATCTTTTACATTCCTTCAAAGGGAGGCAATAAACTGCTTGGGATTTGCCAGGTTTATTGCAATAAGTATCTACTTTGTGAAAAGTCTAAGACAGCAACATCCAAGACGGAGCAGACATTCTGTGTGGGCAATGCTGTTGTCAAGTCTTGGTAGCTCAAATGAAGTATTCTGTTTGCAGCCATAGTAAGACACTCGCTAAATCATACAAAGAACAATGAGACTCCACTGCTAGGTCAGTGTCTGTAAGTCATCTAGTAAGTCTTTATTTCTCAAAGCTGCTGCCTACCTTGGCCACAGGAATGTTCATTGTTACTTCTGCTCCCCTGCTGAAGATAAGTCCTAAATGGAGAGAGTAAGATCCTCTGGCGGAACTTGTCAACGTAGTTCTGCTCCTCCTTTTGAGTGTGGGCTGACAGTGTCTCTTTTGTTAGCCCAACTGGCTTTAAGTCCTCAGGCACCACAGTGAGACTCCGAATGTTCACAGGAGGCAGCTCAATTTGTTCACTTCCAACAGTAGTATCCTCCATTGTAGTCACTTCTTTGAAGAGGGAAGAAAATAAATCACTCACTCTTTGCTCTGGCTTTCTTGTGTCAACTCCCACAACACCCAGAGGGTTGTACAGAAAACAATCTCATCTGAGCTAATGAGCAGATATAGGCTGCAGAGGCAGAGAGAGAAAACACCCTTCACACTCAAATATAGTTACACCAACATCAACTGAGCAAACTACTTTGCATGGTCTGAAAAACTTCAAATTCACTTTTAAGTTAGAGACACTTCTTTCTTCATACTTTCTTAGTAGAATAGCAGTTAAACACTAATTGTAACACTTCTTTCTGCATTAAAATGAAGTAACCCTGGCCCATTAGTCATTTTTATTTTAATCCTCAATGTCCAAAAGCACATTGTTGCGTTTGAGATATATGTAATGATGTTAAAGGGGAAAGGAAATAGCACACTCTGTTAAAACTAGGTTTTATTAAAGTACTGTAAAAATTTCCAGGCTCAAGTTTTTTTCACAGTGTCCCTAGAAGTACCTTCGTTATATTTCAGAGTTCATATTCACGAGAATGTATGTCAAATGGACAAAATACTGTGTACTTTAGTCTGGAAAATCACTGAGTCCAGTCAGCGTTTTGCAACCGCGAAAAGTACCTGATTCAGGGCGTGGGACGTGCACTATAGTGCTGCTGTAACTGCACTGGCTGGTGACAGACACCACACTTGGAGCCTTGTCGGACAGGGCCAGGTCTGCCAGAGGAGCTCCCACCATGCCTGCAGTTGTCTGGTCTTTCAGCACCGCCTCCCCATCAGCAGCTGCTGGAGTCTGGGAATTAACTGCTGAAAGCATAGCAGTATCTGTGGGTCAGTGACAAAGCTTCTACGTGGAATTTCATTCCAAACACTATGCTCCCAATTCATCAAGTCTGACTGGTTCAGAAACAACCAGTAACTAAGCAGACTATTAAATAAGACAGTCTTATATACAAATAAATGTAACATTCATATGCCAGTGCAATATCAGCACATACTAAACATGGCATAAAATGAGTAAGCAACAGAAGGTTCATTTAGCAACAACAAATAATATCTCTTTTGATGCATTCTACATTCAAAGACTTAATATTGTAGCTTATGCTTAATTGTGAGATCTAGACAAGGTAAGCAAATATTTACCACATAACCAAAATATTTGTGCTGTTAGTGTGACAACAATTTAAAAAGTGGACATAAACCTTGGAATATACAACAGTGGCATACAAAAAATAAATCAGTTGTGGCTCTATTATGATTGTCAGTATACTTGTGTTACCTTCTAATGCCTCGGCCTTCTGCTGGCTTTGCTGGACCTGCTTGTCATCTTCTGAAGATGATGATGATGTATTTGCAGAAGATTTGCACTTCCTTTTCAATGCTGGAATACTACAGCTCTCTAGATACCTGAAATAAAAGCATATCACAGGAAGCTCTCCCTACTTTGTGTTTTTTCTCCATTTGGAGAGACAACCATTTGAACAATCCAAACTGGAGATCCAGTGGCTGTTAACTAGTCTTTTAAATTCACTGAAGGAAGCACTGCACACGTATCTGCTTTCCAAGAGTATTTCAAATAAAATCTATCAATTATTGCGAAAAGAGGATTTCTATGATTGGGACGGATTGCCCACAGAAGCAGAAAACTTTACAAAAAAACCAAATTTATCTCACAACTCAAAACCCAGACAGTTTAGACCAATGCAAACTGCTTGGATATTCACCTTCCACGAATTAATCTTAAACTTACACCACTAAAATCACTTCACAGCATTTTACCTGATGATACTATCAACACAATTAATCTGCTGATAAGAAGGAACACGTGGAGTCTTCTTTGAAACACTGTAAAATGCTTTGCCTGGTTCTTTTGTGCTATCAGTTCTCAACGTCTGAAGAAAACAGGGAGCAGTGTGCCTCTTCCCTAGAAGAGAAGAAATCCTCAATGAATCCTCTCAAAGGCAACGAAACGCTACCCCCACCAAGACACAAATATATATACACTGGGATACATATAGATTACACAGGGATATACAGCCTATGACAGCACAGCTCACATTACTCAATTATTCTGCATTTTCATCTCAAATCACATGCTTTGAGGTACGGGAAGGAAAAGGGGAAAGAATGCCTTAAAAGAAAAAAACTCACACAACACCTTTAACATCCACTCAGAACAACTAGTAAACACAAACAGTATAGAAAAAATACTGCATTTAAATTGTAAACAAAGCTCCAATTAATATTACTCTTCTCTCACAGGATCCAACCTGTTATTTAACAGTAATTTAAAGCTTTTTATAGCATAGATACACTGGTCAGTGTAGTATCAACATTCACAGTGCCGTCCTCTCATCAACATGACTAGGAGTTAATTATAACTTTCACAGAGAGTGTCACAGTACAAAACGTTTTAATACAGATTCCTATATTTGAGGAGGCATACAGTTTTCTCCGTGTATTTGGGCTAGGTACTAACTGCAAATAACGTGCACTAACATAATATTAAGCATTCAGTAACTAAGCCACTATTTCCATCCGAAGTGGGGCAGTGTTTTCTAACCTACGGATTGTTTCTGAGAGTCACATAAAATAACTAAGGGCAGCTTCCGCAGTAGACTTATACTCGCTACAAGCACATATGCATTTTCACTAGGAAATGTTAAAATTAAGAAGAAAAAAAGTCTATTAACCTAAAAAGAGACAGATACGTTCCTTCATACCTCAGGAAGCAGTTAAAAAGCTATTGCATCTGCTGAGGGGTTTTTTGAGGGGTTTTTTTTGGTTGGTTTTTTTAATTGTTTTTTTTTTTTTTTTTAAGAAAACAAAACGCTTCCCACATTTAAGCCATGCTAAAATGCTATCTTAAGCTCTTCAGCATAACAACAGCTAGCCAAACTCAGGGCTATAGATTGACAGGAGTTTATGTTACCTTAAGGATCATAATTACATTAACTTACCTCCTAGCACTTCTGAGCTCACAGCCTGTTCATTCTTATTCTGTGGCTTGCTCCTTGACGCAATATACAGCTGCTGTCCCAGATTCTTTATTCGGTTGACATCTGCACAAACTTGTTGCAATGTTATCTTGACATAATGCAAAAAAAGCAAAGTCAGAATAAAATGAATAAGAAGAGGCCATAAGAGACCATGAAGATGGGCTTGGGTTCCTGTATTCTCCAAACTGAAAGCAAGTAGACTGTCAGCCTAAGCCTGGTATCTGTTGGTATTTGTAAATTTAATGAATCTAAACAGGTTCAGCATTTGAATGTTTTAATATTGATGCAAGCCTTAAGAGTGGGAATAAGCTGATGACTTATCCAGTAGACTCACAAGGAAATTAGGTAATTGCAATGCTTGTTTTAGGACAGCACTGTTCCCACTCTCTTCTACAGCAGTCTACATTGTACCTCTAGTGCCCTTTTTAAAGCAAAACAGAAAAACCCAAGCAAGCAAACAAAAATCCCTCCACATGCCCTCTTTCTGGTTGCATGGTTCTTCCACTTTTTTTCCTCTGAGTCCACTGGTTCTTTGAGAAGGCTGATCTTAAGCAAGTCTTCAATTTACTTCAGTGAACTACCACAGTAGTCATTTGCTCATTTTAGTCATCAAAATTAAGAGAAAAACCCAAAAGCCAGCATTCTATAATTGACCAATTTAAGTACATTTAGCTTGAACGTAGATGTATCTTCCCACTCCATTAAAATTCATGATTAGCACATACGCACACAGTAAAAATTTTCATTTTTAAAACTGTATTTTTACTACTCTGGAGGCAGTGACACATTTATAGACTTACTGGTTCCTGTATTTCCTCTGCACAATTCCCATTGGAGTCACTTGAAGATGCTATGCTGATATAGTGCTCATAAGAGCCATTGCTTCCAAGGCTTCCATAACCACTGGAAACATTGCTGTGAACGGGCTGTATGAGGGAAAAAAAAACAGTAATTAAAAAAATCATCCTTTCAGAGAACAAAAAGAAGGGAACAACATACTTTGCAACACAGAACTTCAAGTAAACAAAAAAAATTAAGTGAAAAGTCAGTACTGCTCTGGGCTCTACCACTTGCTTGGGAAAAATTCTCTACCGTGCTTAAAGCTGTTTCAGGATGCAGATTTGCCTTTCAACATAAAGACTTGGCAAATATATCAAACAAAACATTTTTTTCTGATCAAGTGGGCTACCCAGGGCCATGTTTTTAACACTATCACACAAGCCTGTGTCCATTTAGAATCTTCCTTTCAGACCTTTTAAAAGATCATCCCTGAAGCAGTCTGATAAACACACCCAAGTTTCCTTAGCCTCTCATTCAGAAGGCCAGCCAGTGTTTTGAAATTCTTTCATCTTCTTTACCTGCAGAAGCACCTTGTAAATTTGTCCTTGCAATTCTCTTATCTCTTTCTCAACAGTGCTTGTTTCTTTACTTCTTGCCACAAAGACATCTTCATTCAGAGGGCTTCTGGAGAGACCCAACAGAACATCGCCATTAATTTTAATTTGATGAAGAAAACATAGCTATAAATAGAGTTAGAACAGATTTTTTTTTTTATTATTATTACTATCATTATTTTATTTTGACTGCTTAACTCGGGGGGGGATGTCACACGCAAAGGGATGTAATCTGTTGCACTAGCAGCTCTGCTAGCATAGTGAGGTAGTGCCACGAGAGCAGTGCTTCATGTGAAGCCCCATGGAAGTCAGTACACCAGCAAAAAATCTTGACTAAAAGGTAACTTTGAAAAGTCAAAAGGCCACTCCAAAAAAAGCCATTTCCTAGAAAAGAAACCAAGTAAGATGAAGGCACACAGTCATATTTCCAGATCTCTTGGAAGCTAAGGAGAAACATCTGAAAAAGTAACTTTCACATTCAATACCAATTGCATTTTTAAAAGAGGTTACCTTGGTAAATATTTAGATTCTGTATCAAGTGAACGTTCCAGAAGAAAACAAGCCAGAAGGTGATTTTGGCTACTTTTCTGTCAATTAATGCTGCCTCTGTGAGCCAATCATGAATTAATGTAAACTAATTATTTGTTAAAGTGATCTACATTTTACATTGCTTTTTAGCTTTTATTCAGCTTGTCTAAAACTGATATTTTGATTTAGGCATGTCTATTGTCACAGTATTTGGATATCAACTATGTGCAAAAACATATACTAAAAAATTTGCTTTTGCCTTTTACTTTAATTTACTTATTTTCATACTTAATAAGACTAATGCTGCTCTGAAGGAATGGGCTGCAAGACAGATGCTAGGTAGTTGTCACAGACCGCAGAAAGAACGTTGCATCTCTAGTTCAGTACTGAGACTGTTTTTGCAGAGTATCAAATTAAAAGGACTTTAATAAATCAATTCTACAACAGACTTACGTCCGGACTTTGTGTCGGCCAATGATGAACACTACTTTCCTGCTCCAAGGATTCACAAAACTGGACCAGCTGGTATCCAGTATGACATAATCTCCATTTTGAGTACAAAATCTAATAGGTAAATGTTCAAAAGGTGGTTGGCCAGCGAATTTCAGGACTGGGAAAAAAAAAAAACAACAAACCAATAAAGAAACAAAGTTTAGTTTCCATTATGACACAGTAGTGCAAGTACAAACACTAATGAGTGGGGTCCTTTCAAATTTTATGTTTGAATTTGCTTTGATCACAAATGGGCTGCTTTAATTCATTAATGCATTTATTTTTATCTAGAGTGCAGATGAGTCACATGCCGAGCAATATGATAATGAAACAATGTGAAAACCAGTAGAAATTCCTCTTAAAGCAACAGTACTTACTTTTCCGGTGAATAGCAATCATCAAAGCACGATCTTCTGGGTGCAAATACATCAGTATGGATGTTCCAATTAAATCTTGAGGTAAGTAACCCAACAAAGGCACTGCTCTAAAACCCGAACACATTATCACAGATTATAACATGGTTTTGAGTATGTACATCCTTAACCGTTTGCCTGACAGGGAAGTCCCCATGCATGACCTACAACAGCATGAACTAAGGCTACAGAGCATTTATATGCAAATTAAAAAAAAAAAAAAAAAAGGATCTTGAAGAAACAAGTCACAGGCAGGATGTCAGTAAGCAATCTGACAATAAATGCTGCAAAGTGTGTTGCAAAAACACTCCTGTGGCTTTGCACGAGACAGCTTTAGTCTGGCCAAACCCATCTGACCCAGCTCAGTACAGCTGTATCTCCACACTGATGTCCCCAGAGCTTTGCGTTACGTGGGTTTTCCACTGCCTGTGTTACCATGGGTCCCCATGGTCCTGGATAACGAAAACTGACTGCAGTTCTGTTTAAATCACATTTTAAGTCAACAAAGCAGATTACATCCATGGAGTTCTAGATGTTTTTCCATGAGCAGACTAATACAAAACTACTTGGTTTAATTAACTATTGCCAACTGCACAGTTCAACTACTTTACTTGGGTCTCTAGCTGTACCACCAACGGATTTTTTTGCTGCCTCACCATACATACCTCGCAGGTCTTAAGATTCAAATCTCACCTGTCATCTATTTCAAGAAAAACACATCCAGGGGTGTGAGTGGTGGTGAAGATTCTTTTATCCATAGGAATTCGAGGAGCTAATAGAAAAAGAAATATTTACTGAAACAAAATATGCACTAAGACAGAAAATCTAACCGTTACTTTTGCTTATGATAGAGAGTTATTGGCTCCTAAACTTTTTAATTGCTCACTGCTTTCTGACCAGTAACACAGAAACATCACAAATTTTTAGGTGCCACTGACTTCTCTCAAATATAAAAATAGTGAGAAGAGGTCAAACGCTTCAGGGCCTTGCAAGGAAGGCACAGATGCTCTGGATGTGCATGCACATACACACGCACAAACTGGAAATGACACAGCTGAGACTACCCAAACACAAGGTCTAAACATGAGAAGCAGACTTTCATACACTGCATTTTCCTGTTGGCTTGATTTTTTTCACTGAAGTCTCCTGACTTGCCTTCATATCCAGAGTGAATTTTCTCAGCCAAAGCTAAGCAGCAGGATTCTGCATCCACATGGACAGAAGTACATACATGGACCAAGTACGGGGTGATTCGGAAGGGGTAACAACGCATTTCTTGTTCTTGATCTTTACCACCCCTGAGGAAAAGTAAAAGGGATTAACACTTTGGTTTCAAGACTAATATACTTTACTCCAGGCTGAGAGCCCTGCACAGAGAAATTATGCTGAGCACACAGAAAACCGGAATCCCCCGAGGTCCTATGCACACTCACTTGCAATCCAAGGCCAACACATCCAGCAATACTGATCCTGCTCCCCTTAAACCAAGTAAGTGTTTTGCCTCCAATACCTGCATTCAGATGCTGTTCTAAAAATGCCATTACTCTAACGGTTAGAGACCACCTTCTCAGTCCAAATGTACTCACGACAACCACTCATTTGGTCTTGTGCTCTCCTTGAAATTAAACAGTTCTTTTTTCTGTTTCTTCTTTCTTCTGTACCATTTTCAGGAAAAAAATAAAAATCTGTCTCTCTCAAGCTTTGTTTCACTGACCTACGTAAGTAAGACTCCTCCAGCCTCGGTTCACAAATAGTTGTTGTTCTTTGATTGTCCTCCTCCCATAAGGATTTGTCTTCCCAGAACATGCGTGAGCAGTAGCAGCACACAACATTTCTAGATGAGATCTTAACCAGCGCTTTGTAACGACTGCATTAGTGATTGCCTGTTTCTATTGCAAGTGCTTTTTCACCTGTTATAATTGCAGTATCTTATGCAGGTCTAACAGAAAGAATTGAGATAAATTGTTCGATATTATCACTTGCACGAAGAGTTACTTTGTTATTCCACACTTAGTTTTGTAAAATGTTTCTAGAGAGAAGTTAGTGTCCTGAAAACTACTACTGACAGCTCCCTCTTTTGGAAAAAAAAGACAAATGGAAATTGGATATAGCAGAACTTTAACCAACAAAAAACTATTTTCATACAACCCAGTGTGCTTTTGTGAAAAAATATTTTTACTTACGAAGCCCACATGATCAAAAGGATCTGTTATGTAAAGGAAGGAGAGCTGCCGTAGGAAAATCCGAGGAAAAACTATTGCAACTTAAAACTGATCTGTGTCCTGCTATATTTATTCCAAGTACCCTCACACAATTCAAGAGACAAATGTGATTTTATAGCTTGAGTTTTTGAAACACAGGCGAATGAATCAATGATCAACTGAAAGATAGAATAAATATTATATCTGCTCAGAAGCAAACAGTTATTACTGAAATCAAGAGGCCACCCGAGTCTGGAACAGAACTGCACTGCAGATTACAGGCCAAGCTCAATTTTTTTTTCTTTTTTCAGCACTAAGATTAGCCAGGCACAAATCAACAAAACGCACCCACAGTGACAGCAAGTAGTATCTCATGACTCAGGTTTCACACTGGGACTCAAGTGACTATTAGGAAAAATTTCTTCACTGAAAGAGTGGTCAGACATTGGAACAGGCTACCCAGGGAGGTGGTTGAGTCACCATCCCTGGAGGTGTTCAAGAAACATGTAGATGTGGTGCTTAGGGACATGGTTTAGTGAGTTAGGTGGTGTTGGGTTGGACTTGATGATCCTTGAGGTCTTTTCCAACCTTAATAATTCTATGATTCTATGACTGAGTTTCTGTTACTGCCTCTGTCACAAACTCTCGAGCAATCTTAAGCAAAACCACCCTTTGCCTCCATTCTCAAACTGTAAAAAAGAGGGATCAGCAATTTTTCGCAGGATTATTCTTCTCCTGCACAACACTACTGAAGGAAACCGACAGGTCTAAAAGAAACATATATGAACAGCTTTCCTTCTACGCCCATGCAAGTTTAAGCATCACTACAGGAAAGATACTCAAAATGCTGCGCTGCATGCCAACACTGAACACAATAAGCCGATTCCGTAATGGAGTTCCGTGAGCACACACCAGTCAGCTGTAACAACAGAACAGCTTCTGCCCAGTACTGTACCCTTTGCCCAGCCCTCACAAATATAAAACTATGATAATGTACTTGCCTGATCCTGCAGAAAAAGGATTTCACCTGGGCATACTCATACAGAGAAGCTAAGAAGAAGAACATACATTGAAAATATCAGTTAACATCCTTAAAAGGGTCACATCTAGCAGAACTATTTAAAACTCTGCATTCTCCAGACTTTCTGAGCAAGACCTTCTCTCTATTAGCTACTGAATTAGCTGTTCAACAGTCTGCTCCAGCCTCAAATGTTTCTCTCTTCCTGAGCCCAGTCACTCTTGGAGAAGTGTCTGACCTGGAACTAAATTCAGAGGAAATGCATATGATCTAAAAAACTCCCTTCCCCAATGCATCACTATGGAAAGGAAAGGTGAAAATTTCTGGCTTTTGAGTCATGTACCATAAACTATATACAGCCAAGAGTGATGGGGAGAAGAAAATGCAGTAACAGTTCTCAGAAAGAAAATAACTCCGCAGGGGTGCCGCTGCTCTGCTGGGTAGGCACATGACTGGCTTCCAAGCCATGGAATTCCTGGCATGTCACCATCAGCAGCCTCTGATGTCTTGCATCCTTTGGTAGCAAGGATTTTGGACTTCTCAGCTCTGATGCCACAAGAGCCCCAAGGATAGGTGGGCACGAGACACGGCCTTGGCATGTGAGCTATGCTTGAATTGCTCACAAATAACATAGGACTCAAAAGTCACCATTTACGCACATCCAGTACTAAATGGCAAGTCAGCTTAAAACTCGGGTTCAGTGAGTGATGTTCACAGCAGGCTGCAAGTGGCCCATAAAGACACAGCACCTAAGCAACCGTAAGATGTAGATTAAACAACTTTAAACTCGTAATTAGACCTTTAGTTTCTTTTTGAATAAGCAAGATGGTACACAAAACAGTTACTAAGCACCTGCCTTGTACTTACCCCACGCAAGAGTTAAGCCTCTAGGAGACTAGCTAGGTCTAGCTGCATAGCTACTTGAGTTTTCAAAGTGGCAAGAGGACAAGTGTGGCCTAGGTATACTGCTAGCATAAGCATTTAAAATTAACAACTATTCTATCCTCATTCTGCAAAGGCAGAAAGACACATAAAGCGTTTAAAAGCACTGACAAGTCCCACCTGTTTGACTTTCCATGCTCCAAAGTGGAAGGTGGGACTGATCGGTGTGTGTATAGAACACACTCACATCCTGAGGGACAAGCAGCTCTACAAACCGGGAGGAGTCCAACACTTTCTTCTTGCAGTTTAGAATGGATGCTGCCTGCTCAGAAATATGCACTATGCGTCCAGAGAGCAAGGAAAACACAGCCACAAACGTGTCCTGGAAAACAAAAATTGTTAAAGGCAATCCTCGCCCAACACATGGTAGCAATATTGGAAGGATAAAAAAGCAAAACAACCGCAAAACAAACCAACCAACCAACCCAAAACCACCACACACTACAACCTAAGACAGAGGTCCAAATTGTCTTCTTAAATTAGCATCCAATTAAAGTTGCACGTGAGCTACCACAATCTCCAGTGCTATAGTAGCTTACTCATGATTTACAAATACTAAGACTGCAATATCAAAACAGACAGATTACAGTGATGCTTGCCATTTTCCTGAATGACTAGTTATCACACACTTCTCCCCAAATTTCAGAGCATTCATCACAATTCCACATACGAAAATATTCTGCAAACTTTTCAAGTAGAAAGCATTTGCAATGTTTCTGATCCAGTATCTAACAGTACTGAATCTCAAGAAACACTCTTCTTTGAAACAGAGCCAGAAAGCATGACAGATACTGCAAATCAAGAAAAAAAATTCTAGGAGTACAAACAGAAACCAAAGTCCCTCACAACTACGGACTTGATCAGCTTTGAAAACATTCTGCTAAGTCAGTCTCAAGAGACTACTATGCTATAAATGAATTCTCAAATAAGATTCTGAAAGAGATATTTGTTGCTTCTGGCAAAAAAGATAAAAAGAGAAAAACAGGTATTTCTTCACTTACTGCTGTTGGGCACCGAGTCAGCACAGATAAGAAGTAGTCTTGATCTATGTTTAAAGACACAAAGGCCTGTCTGTCTAAAACTTAAAGGCTTTTTCAATTTTACAGGTTCTATTTCGACAAAACGATGTACGGAGACTAAACAGAGGGTGAAACAGCAAGTGACGAACTCCTTGAGTGTGTCTGAATTCCTTACAGTGTTTTTTGAGGTGTGTTCAGATGCAACTGCCACCAACTCTTCTATGCTGTATGTCATCACATCTGTCTGAAACATTCTGCGGTCACTCAGAGCCTGGAAAAAGTCATTGTTTGCTAATTGAAAAAAAGAAAACAGGAAAAGCAAAACAAACACAAGGAAGTCAGTAAGGAGACTATTTTGAAAGTATTTCTTACAGCCCTTGTACTTTTGACATCTTTTTGGTGAAGTCCAAGGTGAGATGAGGAAGGTCTGTGTAGTGACAAAGGAAAAAGAAATACTGATTATACTATTGGAGTGACCTATTTAGATTACAGAAAACGAGCATGAGGAAGTAGAAAGGGCAGAATGAGATGCCAAAAGAACAATTGTAGCTACTTAGTTTTGTTGGAAAACACAGACTATCCAATAATTTTTCAAAGTGGGACAGGGATGCTGTTTTTTTTCAATATAGACAGAGGATTATTAGTGGGCATCTGTTAACTACAGGATTCTGAAGAAAAGGGAAGCTGTAGGTGGGCATTTAAATAGAAAAGATAACGTATTTAAAAAAAACAAAACAAAACAACAAAAAACCAACCCACAGTGCTTCAGAAAGTCAACTGTTCATAGGATAACTAGAATGCTCTCAATTGTTTTAGTGTTATTTGTTGCTAGACACATCGAATCAAACCAAGCTGCTGCTTCTACACTTCCAGATCTTTTCAACACATACCTCGGACCTGTTGGACACACTGCAAGGCATAGTTGAGAGCACTGATGGTACTGGGCTTGCTGGAACTCCTTTTCTCTTCAGGCAAACACCTTTTCATTTCTTGGATCATCATCATCAGATCTCTGTGAGACTGGCTCCAATTCAGCTGCTCACTGTAAAACAGAGGTTAAACTTTACTGGAGACTTCTGGTATAGGAGCTTCTTTTCTGTCAACTAATTAAAATTATTCACTAAATCAATATCTTCTGGGCTTGGCCACAGAGCCACAGAATATCCGGAAATGTCCCAACGCTCGTTCACTACATTTCCTGTTGTATCTTTCTCACTTCTTTGCTGCTTAATCTTTTCTCCTCTACCTTCCTCCTTTCCAACTCCCAACATATCATGGATGGCAAAGTCACATCATAACCAGTCTGCCTGCTAAGATGCTTAGCAACTAAAAATAAAATGCTGTTTACTCTAGATTTGCTAAATCTTACTAGTATTAAAATCACTAATAGATACTGATTCCTTATGTATAGAAGTCTTTCTAGCCTTGAACTCTGCATCTGATTGTAAGTATTTCAAGGGAACATGAGGTCCTCAGAATACACCTGATGCAAAGATTTCATTCCTCACAAGATTCCAGAGTCTTCATACTTTTAACAGTCGTTGGCCTCAACAGCTGCAAGGCTATTAACAATCAAAATCTCTCCTTACTTTTGCTTATTTCACTGACCAAAAAATAAGAGTCAATATCCTCAAAATACAGAGTGATTCTAATGCTACAGATGAGATATGAACACCATTATTTTAAATAGTTTTTGTCCATTTGGCATTTTTATTAGTATCATACTTTTCCTGTATAGATCACTAAATAAATTCAAGTATTGCATGCTAACTTTACACGCCGTTGTATAAGTTATAGCTCTTGAACTGTTTTTTTTTTAATTAAAAAAAATAGAAATTAGCACCTCATTGAATTTCTGAACTTTGATGAAATACATTATTTAAGCAACTTTTGCTTTACTACTGCTAAATGCAGTGTTTAGATTAAGTCTATACAGAAGCCACAACAGGGTCAGTGACAGATCCGGATCAGCTCATCTGAGAATTAGGCAAACTGTTTATGAACAACATGCGGCAGCATCGCCTCTGCGTGCAAGACCACGATACACATCGCGGTCCGCGGTGCAGAAAGGAACCGTGGAGCACAGCTGCACCGGGTCCTCGGTTCTGACGCAGCTCCGGGCTCAACCCAGGCACATCCCTC
>NW_010101746.1:0-1585 GCF_000699245.1 Pterocles gutturalis
CAAAACTGTCTGGGAAGATGTGTCCCCCCCTCGGGGGCAGGGCCAGGGCTTGGGCTCCTTCATCTGACACCACCCACCCCCCCGGCCCAGGCAGCATCCCTTTGGCCCCACAGCAGAGATCCTCCTGATTTACACCAATATCAGGACAACCAGACCCCGGGGTGCAGCTCTGCGGGTGTGATTTTGAGCTGCCAGCAAAAGCAGGCGCTTTTTTCCATATTTTCCCTCTTTTCCCCATGTTTTCCCTGGCTTTTCCCATGTTTTCTCTCTTTTCCCCACATTTTCCCTCTTTTTTCCCATATTCTCCCCTTTTCCCCATCTTTTCCCTCTTTTTTTCCCACATTCTCCCTTTTCCCCCATCTTTTCCCTCTTTTCCCCATAATTTCCCTCTTTTCTCCATATTTTTCCTCTTTTCCCCATGATTTCCCTCTTTTCCCCATAATTTCCCTCTTTTTCCCATCTTTTCCCTCTTTTCCCCATAATTTCCCTCTTTTCTCCATCTTTTCCCTCTTTTCCCCATATTTTCCCTCTTTTCCCCATATTTTTCCTCTTTTCCCCATGATTTCCCTCTTTTCCCCATAATTTCCCTCTTTTTCCCATCTTTTCCCTCTTTTCCCCATAATTTCCCTCTTTTCTCCGTCTTTTCCCTCTTTTCCCCATATTTTCCCTCTTTTCCCCATATTTTCCCTCTTTCCCCCATAATTTCCCTCTTTTCCCCATAATTTCCCTCTTTTCTCCACATTTTCCCTCTTTCCCCCATATTTTCCCTCTTTTTTTCCCACATTCTCCCCTTTTCCCCATAATTTCCCTCTTTTCCCTATCTTTTCCCTCTTTTCCCCATATTTTCCCTCTTTTCCCTCTTTTCCCCATAATTTCCCTCTTTTCCCTATCTTTTCCCTCTTTTCCCCATATTTTCCCTCTTTTCCCTCTTTTCCCCATAATTTCCCTCTTTTCCCTATCTTTTCCCTCTTTTCCCCATATTTTCCCTCTTTTCCCTCTTTTCCCCATAATTTCCCTCTTTTCCCTATCTTTTCCCTCTTTTCCCCATATTTTCCCTCTTTTCACCATATTTTCCCTCTTTTTTTCCCATATTTTCCCCATTCTTTCCCTGTTTTCCCACATTTTCCCGTATTTTTCCCATATTTTTCCCACATTTTCCCTCTTTTTCCCATACTTTTCCCATATTTTTCCCTCTTTTCCCCGTATTTTTCCCATGCCGCGCCCAGCACAGAGAACCAGATGTTTTCCCTCTTTTCACCATATTTTCCCTCTTTTTTTCCCATATTTTCCCCATTCTTTCCCTGTTTTCCCACGTTTTCCCATATTTTTCCCATATTTTTCCCACATTTTCCCTCTTTTTCCCATATTTTTCCCATATTTTTCCCTCTTTTCCCCATATTTGTCCCACATTTTCCCATGCCACGCCCAGCACAGAGAACCAGGAGGAGCAGAAACGAGCCGCTGCCCATCCCCGCATCCTTCCTCCCATCTCCCACCTCATCCTCCAGCTCTCCCCTTGCCAATATCCCAATTTCCCCACCAGTCCCTCCCGGATTTATCCCACCACAGCCCCCAGCATCCCTGC
>NW_010101747.1:0-213 GCF_000699245.1 Pterocles gutturalis
CCATTTCTTTTTAATTTTCTTTTTAATGCTTTTTCTTTTCTCCTTTTTTTTTCTTGTTTCTTTTTCCTTTTCTTTTTTCCTTTTCTCTTTTATACTTTTTCTTTTTTTCTTTTTTGTCTTCTTTTTCTTTTTTATTTTCTTCTTTATTTTCTTTTTTCTTTTCCCTCTGTTTTATTTTTTATCTTTTCCTTTTTCTTTTTATATTTTCCTTTT
>NW_010101748.1:0-6597 GCF_000699245.1 Pterocles gutturalis
TGCCTTCCAGCTCGGCGGTTTGTCTGCACGAAGCCTCAGAAAGGCGAAGGGCCTCGTGCTGCTAGCACCGCAGGAGACCGGGCTGCGCGACCCTGGTAACTCGGTGACTCCACACCCAGCGTCCCAGCGCTGGATTTTACAACGGACCAGTTTGTACCACTTCACAAACAGTTCAAGCCCCAAAGCACACACTAGTGCAGAAGCAGCGCTGGCGTGAGCCGCGGGGGGGGCATTTCTGTGTTCCTGCAGCCAGACTCGCTGCCCGCCAGGCTGGTTGCTGCCCTCAGCTTTGATAGGCAAGGGTGAGGTGTGCACACCCCTCTCCCAGGTCTCTCTGGTGCCAACCAGCTCAGTTCTCCTGAATCTGAGAAGTCCTTTCTGATAAAAAAGTTATGCTGCACATTGCAGATTCCAACAAAGGCTTCCTGTTTCAATTAATTTTTGTTTTCTGGTGGAAAAGCAGTCTGTTACAAGATGCTTCGGCAATGCCCTGTGTGGAATCTCACGAGGTATCCCACCCTGAGAGCATCATAACTCACCTGCAGCACGGTCATCTGTCCTCTCCAGTACTGGAGCATCCGCAGATTTACAGTGGCCAACCCAGGTTGCTGTATGCGTGCCGGAAACCAATACAAAAAATTCCATCTGACTTGGGTGATGGTGAGTTCTCCTCACAGCTAACATCAGCTTGGCCCATGTTAAACGTGTCAGGAGCTGCACTGATACTCCAGTTAGAGGAGAGATGCGCTGTGTCCAGTTGCAACATGCAGTCGTTTTTGCAGAGGTTCAGATTTTGGCTCACTGAGTATTTACACATTTCCCAACTAGCGACAGTGGCAATTCTACAACACCCATCGTTTCATTTCTTCTGAACATTATGTGCAGAGAGGGAGATACTCTTAGTGGAAACGTCAAGTCTTCAATTGTATTTAATTCTCTTTGTGGTCTGACAGCCTCTGCAGATGCTAGCCAGTGGCTTGCAGGCAAGATCCTCTGGTACTACTCATGTCCATGGGAAATAAAATGTCTAAAGTGAAAAACAGAAGAACAAAATCTGAATGTAGGACATGTCAACAGCACGATGTTCATTTCTCTCAGTAGTTTGCTTGTAGATAATAGCTTAGGTGTGCAGGGCAGACTGAGGAAAGACTGAAAGTCTTTTTCTTCCCAGTTCAGAAGTTTACATTTATCAACTGCCTTTTTTTTTATTTTCAGATGGGAAATTGAACATCGTCTATATCAAAACAACCTGAAATTCAGTGAAGTCTGCTGTGTCACCCCAGATCAGCACCACCTGGTGCTACGAGTGTTGACAGCACCAATTGCAGTCCACAGGCACAGGTGCTGAGTACCTCTGAGCAAAACAATTTTTGGCGTATTTTCCATTCATAAACTAGTGAGATTTACAGTCAGAGATTCACAATGTAGGAGGTCCCTTTCCTTGTGTTTTGTCTGTTCTGCAATGCAGCCACAGAAACTTCCTTTCTCCTCAATTAGCTATGGTTGAACTCAGCAGTATTTTTTTTCAGCAGCCATGTAAACAATATAATAAATCAAAGATCTCTTAAAAAATAATGATGTACGCAGTTTAGTTTTTATTTGTTGAAAATAACCTTTTCATAGTGTGGTTTTAGACTGAAAATAAGAAGTAAACAGTTTGATTTGCTATTTAAATCTATATAAATTGTCAAAAAAAAAGACACAGTTCTAGTGATTAAGAATTATTATTGGTAGTATATATTCGCTAGGGTATCAATTCTGTTGCATAAATGGCATTTTGTTTCTCCAGTATATTGCAGTGGAAGAATAGAATGTCTGTTACACAGAAAACTTGAACTAAGTACAAAGCCACATTTTTAATGGCTCAAATAATATTAAATGTGGATACAACAATTGGGGAAAATGGGTGGAATTTGGCAGATAAAAGATCAAATGGATAGAAAGAACGTCAGCTGAGGTTGACATTGGCATATATAATTTATGTTGGCTATTTTTCTGTGGCTGGTAGCTTGATCAAAGAAAAGAATAACATATCGGCATACCATGTCTATTTTGCTACCTTCTCTCCCTCTTTTTTAATCCTGGTCCCTTTTCTTCACCTCCCACACACTGATATATGCAAATCTCAGGAAAAGTGTGACTGAATAGAAAAGTGTTATATTCTCACATTCAGCCTATATGCAAAGTCTATTGTATAATGTTAGTTGGGGTGAAACAGATCCTATGAATTTAAAGGAGATTCATGAATTGGTTGATCTACTGTATTAAGTTGCATGTATTTGGGACTGCATAAAGCCCCCAAACTGAGAGTGGTATAGGATCTCTCCTGGGAAGAATGTGGGTCTTCCCTTGGGTCTGTGGATGAGAAGTGACAGTCACCATGCAAAGAGCACCATTAGATGGCTTCAGGTCTGATTTAGGGCTGCTGCCAAAGCATGAAGTGGATGGCTGGCTATCTCTGCACGCCAGGAGCACAAGATGTAGCAGTTATCTATAAATGGAACAGTGACGCAATGTAACTTATCAGTAATACAGCACGGTCTGTATTCCAGAGCTTGCATTTATTTGTTATTCTTGATCTCGAACTTATCTACTTCACGACACCGTTATGAAGCAAAGTGCTGTTATCTGAATTTTTCTGAGGTGGGAGCCATGTGCAAAAAGGCCGGCTTGGAAAGCTGCAAAGTGAGGGTGGGGAAAGAGAAGGAGGCATACAGAATCTTTAATGATCTGTGGTATCCAGGAATGCTTTTCTAGGGAGAGTGCTAAATTTGGTTTTAGTTGTTTGGGAGAGGTTTATTACTGGTGAAAATTAATGCTGGTGGTATTTTTAAAGGCTTTATTGCGTTCGTCTATTTTGCAGAAGTAAGAGCCCACAATATTTTGTCTTTCATGGTGTTGTGCCATATTCCACAAGTAGGCCCCATTGCCTCCAGTTTCTCAGAATAATATAATGGGGCTGGCTGTGTACTAAAGTACTGTGCACTACAGGCACACCAGCAAATAAGCAAAAAGGTCCTCCACAGCTGTTACAAAAATGCTTCCACCCCTAGAAATTCCCAAAACATATTATTTTTCTAATCATAAGAGCAGAGGGATTCTGAAACATCTTTTTAGCTATTCTGAATCATGGAACCATAAAAAAAGGTTGAAACAGATCTCAGAAAGGTCATCTCAGTTAGTCTCCTAACTATGCTGAGTTCAGTCCTGACAGATGCACTCCTTTACAATTTCTAATGATGAGGTCTCCATGACCTCTCCAGGAAATTCCTGTGCTTCACTTACCGTCAAGAAGTAATTTTTCCCCTTAATAAGTAA
This sequence comes from Pterocles gutturalis, assembly GCF_000699245.1. Classification (NCBI taxonomy): domain Eukaryota; kingdom Metazoa; phylum Chordata; class Aves; order Pterocliformes; family Pteroclidae; genus Pterocles; species Pterocles gutturalis. The sequence goes on from NW_010101748.1 coordinate 3,319, forward strand.
CTGGAATTATTCTTGCTGCAACTTAAATCCATTAGTTCTTATCCTGTCCACCATGGACATGGTGAATGGATTATTTCTTCTTTGTATCAAACTTTGATGCTTGTGACTGCTTTTATCAAGCATTGATCAATCCACAAGTATTCTCTTCATTAAGCTAGTCACTCCCAAGTCTTTCAGCTCATTCTCAGATCTCATGCATTCTCAGATCTCATGCTTCTTGTTGTTCTCTTCTCACAGTAGTCTACATCCTTGTCAAAGCACAAAACTGGAGAGAGTACCCTAGCTGGGGCCTTACCAGTGCTGAACAGAACTGCATGATCTCATCAGGTGCCTCACAATCTGTACTCCTGCTTATTAACTTCTATGTCATGCTTATCCTGTCTCCATGGCATGATTTTACTAGTTTGTGTTGATGTACTATAATCCCTAGGTCCGTTTCTGAATAAACTACTGGCTAACTAATTGTTTTATATTTTTTGGTGAGGATTACTCTTGCTCAGCATGGTCTCTTGGTCTTGTCCCTATTGAATTTCATCCTGTTTTTCTTAAAGACTCTTTTCCTGATTTTTTAACACCTATTTGCACTAATGCTGTACTTCTCCAACTTTATTTTTTTATGTTTGTTAATATGCTTACTTTCAGTTTCCTCATCCAGATCATCAACAAAAATGGAACAGATATGGGCCCAGAACAGAATGCCACAGTCTATTTGATACATCCTTCCATTTTGACAGTGAAACAATCATAACAGTCCTGTATGGAGATGCTTATTCACTCATTTTTTTCTCATTGACTGACAATTTTTGCTATACTTTAAGGGAATGTTACAGGAAATAGGGTTTAAACTCTGCCCAAGTCCTGAAGAATGGCCTCTGCTGCTAGTCCCCCTCTCTGCAGACATTACTGGTCTATTACAGTAACACATTAGTCTGGTAAGATTTATTCTCGTCTGATCTATACTCTCTATGTATAGATCTTCTTATTAAGTTACTTGTTCCAGTTAACTCTTCCAGTTTGTGTGACACTTTTTTTCCCCCAGAATACTTCTGGGACCTGAAGTTAAACTGACAAGGCTAAAATTTCTTGGTTCCTTTCCTGCCCTTTTTAGAGACAGGCACTATATTTGACCTTTTCCAGTTTTCTGGTACCTCACCCATCACCAAAGAATTTTAAAGAAAGCCATTAATGGTTTGTGAGAATGAGCAGGGCAATAAATACATCTTTGGTGAACCTGACAGAAAACCAGAGGATCTAAAAAAGTCTAGGCTTAAAAGTCTGACTGATCACACAGAAGGTGTTAACATTTGGTAACATTCAATGTGCTGTGTAACGTTGTATATACATTGTTATTTATTAAAGCCATGCAGTTTTGAACATCTTAATCTCTGGAAGACTTTCCAAGAGACAGACTTTGTGAACCTTGTCTTTGCTGAAACGTTAGGAGAATTAGAAACAAATGTACAAGACTCAGAAATCCAGACATTTTCACTTGGGGAAATTGCAGTGGCAATTTCTGGGAAGGGTGCAACCTGTCTCGCTTGGCTCTCAGAAGCAAAGTAATAAATTCACATTCTAAATCTAATTAGAAATCAAATATGAAGAGAGATTTAAATATTACCAATTAGAAGAAATACATTGATATTGCCTAATTTGCAAGGAAGGAGAGTAGATAATAAATAATAGCATGAATTGCAGTGTAGTTGGAGATGGCCCTATAAAGAGCCAAAAAGACTGAGAACACAAACACTGCACTGAGAATCACCTTGTCATGTCAGGTAATACCCTGCAATGCTGTCAAAGGAACTGCATTGTTTATCTGTAAATTAGGAAAAGCTGTTTTGCAATCTTTTCAGTAAATGACAATCTAAATACAAAATCCTGGATTTTATAGCTGTATTATTTTCTTATTTAAGAGGTAGAGAGACAATGCCTCTCTCTCTTCTCTAGAAGCCACTGGAAAAAGATCTCCTGGATTAAGTAAAATTGTTCCTGTTCTGAAACTCCCCTCTTGCCACTGTACTCTTCACAGGTGATTTTTAGGTATTTCACGTTCCTTCTATTTCACTCAAATAGGTTTAAAGTGGCAGGTAGGAAAGAGTATCTTAAGTAAAAGACGGCGAGGATATCTAAAATAATTTCTGGTACAACTTTACCATTGAGAGGAGTTAATCCTTCACTCGAAGCCAAATGTATAATTAAACCATTTTCCTCTATATTCCTAAATTAATAGAAATAAAATTATAGATATCTTAAAATGTTTTCTGAGTCAGGTTCCAAATCGATCAACCTTCGTTATTAATAATCTTCTGATCATTTCTGTTTTGCTATTATTTGTACATGTAGTGTACATTCTTAGCGTCTTGCATAGCTAAAATGCCACTTTTAACAATGACGCATTGTTAAAAGCTATTCTTCCATTTGTATCAGCAAATAAGATTTATGAAATTATTATAATCGTCCCTCAATGAAGAAAAAATGCTCCTTGACACTGCATGGGCATGCTCAGTCACTCAAAGCTTTCGTATTGTGTAAAATGGCTGGTATGATTCATGCATTTCCACTTCAGTAGTAAAGGCTAATAGCTGCTAAGATCAGCCTCTGGTTATCTACCAGAAATCAAACAGAAAAATATGATTTGAGGATTTTTTTTCTTTTCTCATACAAGTCTTATACTTGATTTCACTACTAAAAAGTCGCTTGTACTTTGTGAGTCACTATTCTGTAAAAACACACCTAGACAGATGTAGCAATTAAAACATGCTTGCTTTTATTCCACACGACTACTCATCTGTCAGTCCTCAGTAGCCACACTCTTGCACTGTCAGGGCTCTGAGTGCTCTAATAGGCTTTAATGTCCATGACCAGCACCACCTGGGGCCCCATCTACACTCTCTACCCATGAACCTAGGAGCTCCATTTAAGCTTGACCCTGAGCATGCATTTCTGGTTTGAGCTACACTGAAGCTCAGTGTCTTGTCCTGTCTCTGGCTTTGTGGGATATTGGGCCTCTGCTGTAGGTAGGTGGTTTCCCATCCTGTCTTTTGCTGTTTCTGCATGGACTCCCTGGATGGGTCTTGGTGTCTATCACTGACTTATGTCTGAGACTCAGTTGGACTTCTTATGGGTGCCCTGTTCTTCCTGATCTGTGGAGAAAGACAGTGTGGAATTGCATCTAGATTGGTGATGCACTGTGGTCCTATGCTTCTAGCTTGTTCTGCCTTGTGGAGCAGTCCTGCCCTTGCTGCTCCCAGGTGGGAACTTCCCTCTTGTTACAGGAAT